>NC_086444.1:234109071-234201571 GCF_028390025.1 Pseudophryne corroboree
GGACGACTCTCCTCCTTACCCCATGGCTGGAACAGAATGCCTGTTATCTGTGAATGTTTGAAGAAAAATAAACGACCTTTTCCTCTGATATTTATACAGAACCATGTACAGTAGTATAGCTGGCTACATAGCGATGGTCTTTTATTGAAGTGTGAGGACATATATAATGCACGTAAGTGAGAATTACAGTACCTATCTATAGAAGACCTTAAAAGTGTATATCATTGGTGACGTGATCGTTCATTCGTAGATAGATAAATTTTGTTCTTATGAAAATCTAAACATGTTAATAATTGTGCTATAATCTCAAAATCTATCAATAAAGCCAGGTGTTCAGTCTAAAAAAATAAATAAATAAAAATAATAATTTTATATATATATATATACACATACACACACACATAGATTGAGCATCCCTCATCCAAAATCCCACATTTTTGGGTGCTCTACTGAGGGAATGGCATATACATTATATATTGTGTGAATATATAGATATATTATTTCTCATACGTCCTAGAGGATGCTGGGGATGCTTCAAGAACCATGGGGTATAGACGGGATCCGCAGGAGACATGGGCACACTATAAGACTTTAAATGGGTGTGAACTGGCTCCTCCCTCTATGCCCCTCCTCCACACTCCAGTTAGATTCTGTGCCCAGGGATACTGGTCACACTCAGGGGAGCTCTCCAGAGTTTCTCTGAAAAGACTTTATGTTAGGTTTTTTATGTTCAGGGAGACCTGTTGGCTACAGGCTCCCTGCATCGTGGGACTGAGGGGAGAGAAGCAGACCTACTTCTGTGAGTTCAAAGGCCCTGCTTCTTAGGCTACTGGACACCATTAGCTCCAGGGGGTCCGATCACTTGGTGCGCCTAGCTGCTCGTTCCCGGAGCCACGCCGTCACTACCCTTGCAGAGCCAGAAGAAAGAAGCCGGGTGAGTAAAAGAAGAAAAGAAGACTTCAGTGACGGCAGAAGACTTCAGTGTTGAGGTACCGTGCAGCGGTCGCGCTGCGCGCCATGCTCCCAAACACACAGCGGCACTGACAGGGTGCAGGGGGGGCGCCCTGGGCAGCATGAATACTGAAGTTTTGACTGGCAAATAAGTATATTAAAAGTGCCTAGGCACTAAATATAGACCCCCGCCAGTATAATTATGTAGATTTGAGCGGGACTGAAGCGCGCCGGTGAGGGAGCGTGGCTTAGCCCTCACAGCTCTGACCAGCGCCATCTTCTCTCCACAGAAGCTGCAGAGACGCTGGCCTTGACCTCCACACTGCTGTATAAGTAACAGGGTGCAAAACGGGGGGGGGGGGGGGGGGGGTCACAGTAGATTTGGTGCTATTATCTTTATTCTAAAAGCGCTAGCAGGTCTGAGGCATTGTATGTAAAGTCTCAGTACAGGGTTGGGCGCTGGGTTGTGAGCTGGAAGAACTCCCTCTGTGTCTTTCTAACAGGCTTTGCAGTGGGTCTGTCCCCTGTAGCCCAGTGTGTTTGTAGGTGTCGGTACGTGTGTGTCGACATGTCTGAGGCTGAGTGCTCTTCCCAGGAGGAGGCCGGAGTGGGGACTGAAAAGGAGGTAGGTGTGACCCTGTCGGCACCGCCGACTGCTGAGTGGGTAATTATGTGGAGTGTTTTGAATGCAAATGTGGCTCAGTTGACTAAGAGATTAGATAAATCAGAGTCTAAAAAACAGACATTGAGGAAATCCATGGAAGATGCATTGTCACAAGCTCAGACCCCTTCGGGGTCACAGAAACATGCATTTACCCAGATAGCCGATACAGATACCGACACGGACTCTGATTCCAGTGTCGACTATAGTGATGCCAATTTAAATTCTAAACTGGCTAAGAGCATTCAGTACATGATTGTGGCGATAAAAGACGTATTACATATCACGGAGGACCCTGCTGTTCCCGATACTAGGGTCTGTATGTTTAAAGGAAAGAAACCTGAGGTAAGGTTTCCTCCCTCTCATGAACTGAACGCTCTTTTTGAAAAGGCTTGGGAAAGTCCTGACAAGAAGGTACAGCTTCCCAAAAGAATTCCACTACAGGTTCGCTACTCAGGCCTGCCGTTGCTTCGGCATGGGTGAGTCGCGCTATTGAAAAATGGGCAGATAACTTGTCATCTGAGATAGATACCCTAGAAAGAGATAATGTGCTTTTGACTCTGGGTCATATCAGGGACGCTGCAGCATATTTAAAAGAAGCTGCAAGGGATATTGGCCTTTTGGGATCAAGGGCCAATGCCATGGCAGTCTCGGCTAGGGGAGCATTGTGGATTCATCAATGGAATGCTGATGTTGACTCTAAGAAGGCTATGGAGTCTTTACCGTTTAACGGAAGTGTCTTGTTTGGTGACGGGCTCACTGACCTGGTATCTACGGCTACCGAGGGTAAGTCGTCATTTTTACCTTATGTTCCTGCACAACAGAAGAAAACGCCCCACTATCAGATGCAGTCCTTTCGGCCCAATAAATTAAAAAAAGAACGAGGGTCCTCCTTCCTTGCTGCGAGAAGAGGAAGGGGAAAGAGGTCACAGGCTGTGGCAAGTTCCCAAGAGCAGAAGTCCTCTCTGGCTTCTACCACATCCACCGCATGACTCTGGGACTCCTCCGCGGGAGTCCGCACCGGTGGGGTCACGTCTCAAACTCTTCAGTCAGGTCTGGGTACACTCGGACCTGGATCCTTGGATATTGGAAATAGAAACCCAAGGGTACAAATTGGAGTTTCAAGACGTGCCCCCTCACCGATTTTTCAAATCGGCCTTGCCAGCTTCTCATCTAGAAAGGGAGGTAGTATGCGCGGCAATACTAAAGCTGTGTCAAAAGCAAGTCATTGTCACGGTACCCCCATCACAACGGGGGGAGGGTTTTTATTCGAGTCTGTTCGTGGTCCCGAAGCCGGATGGCTCAGTCAGACCGATTCTGAACCTAAAATCCCTCAATTTCTTTCTAAAAAAATTCAAATTAAGATGGAATCTCTCCGAGCAGTGATCTCCAGTCTGGAGGAGGGGGATTTTATGGTGTCGGTCGACATAAAGGATGCTTACTTACACGTTCCCATATATCCTCCACATCAGGCATACCTGAGGTTTGCTGTTCAGGATTGTCATTACTAATTTCTGACGTTGCCGCTTGGTCTGTCCACAGCACCAAGGATTTTCACCAAGGTTATGGAGGAAATGATGGTTCTCCTGCGCAAGCAGGGAATTACAATTATTCCGTACTTGGACGATCTCCTCATAAAGGCGAGATCCAGGGAGCAATTGCTGAAAAATGTTGCGCTCTCACCGACGATTCTGCAACAACATGGTTGGCTCCTAAACTTGCCAAAATCACAGTTGGCTCCGACGACACGGCTGTCGTTCCTGGGTATGATTCTGGATACAGAATTACAGAGAGTTTTTCTTCCAATGGAAAAGGCTCTGGAAATACAGAATATGGTAAAACAGATTCTGAAACCGGCAAAAGTGTCGGTTCTTCAATGCACTTGGTTACTGGGGAAGATGGTAGCGGCCTACGAGGACATTCCGTATGGCAGGTTCCATGCCAGGGTGTTTCAGTGGGACCTGTTGGACAAGTGGTCCGGGTCTCACCTGGACATGCACCGGAAAATAATCCTACCTTCCAGGACCAGGATCTCCCTTCTGTGGTGGCTGCACAGTTCTTACCTTCTGGAGGGACGCAGGTTCGGGATTTAGGATTGGATCCTGGTGACCACGGACGCAAGTCTCCTAGGCTGGGGAACAGTCACGCAAGGGAGAAACTTTCAGGGAAAATGGTCAAGCCAAGAAGCTTGTCTGCACATAAACATTCTGGAATTAAGGGCCATTTACAACGGCATTCTGCAAGCGGAACATCTTCTTCACGGTCTGCCAGTCTTGATTCAGTCAGACAACATAACAGCAGTGGCGTACATAAACCGCCAGGGCGGAGCAAAGAGCAGAGCGGCTATGGCCGAGGCCACAAAAGTTCTTCGCTGGGCGGAAAGACATGCAAGCGCTCTGTCAGCAGTCTTCATTCTAGGAGTGGACAACTGGGAAGCACACTTTCTCAGCAGACACGATCTCCATCCAGGAGAGTGGGGTCTTCATCAAGAGGTTTTTGCAGAAGTGACAAGTCGTTGGGGAATTCCTAAAATAGACATGATGGCGTCCCGCCTCAACAAGAAACTTCAGAGATATTGTTCCAGGTCGAGGGACCCTCAAGCAATAGCGGTGGACGCCCTGGTGACACCGTGGGTGTTTCAGTCGGTCTATGTGTTCCCTCCACTTACACTCATTCCGAAGGTGAGAAAGATCATAAGAAGAACAGAGGTTCAGGCGATCCTCATTGTTCCGGACTGGCCAAGGAGGGCTTGGTATCCAGATCTTCAAGAATTACTCATAGAAGATCCCTGGCCTCTTCCTCTACGAGAGGACCTGTTACAGCAAGGACCGTTCGTGTATCAAGACTTACCGCGCTGAGTTTGACGGCATGGCGGTTGAACGCCAAATCCTAGCCCGAAAGGGTATTCCCAGTGAAGTCATTCCCACACTACTTCAGGCTAGAAAAGAAGTAACGGCAAAGCATTACCACCGTATTTGGAGAAAATATGTGTCTTGGTGTGAATCCAAGAAGGCTCCTACGGAAGAATTTCAGCTGGGGCATTTGCTCCATTTTTTGCAAGCAGGTGTGGATGCGGACCTAAAGTTAGGCCCCATTAAAGTACAAATTTCGGCCATATCTTTTTTTCTTTCAGAAAGAATTGGCCTCCCTTCCAGAAGTTCAGACCTTCGTGAAGGGCATGCTGCACATCCAATCTCCCTTTGTGCCCCCTGTGGCACCATGGGATCTTAATGTGGTGTTGCAGTTCCTACAATCTCATTGGTTTGAACCTTTGCGTAAGGGTGAGTTGAAATTCCTTACTTAGAAAGTGGTCATGCTATTGGCCTTGGCATCCGCAAGGCGGGTGTCTGAATTGGCAGCTGTCTCACAAAAGCCCCTTTTTGATCTTCCATGCAGATAGAGCGGAGTTGAGAACTCGTCAGCAATTTCTGCCAAAAGTGGTTTCATCGTTTCACGTAAACCAGCCTATTGTGGTACCAGTAGCTACTGACGCCTTGGCGGAGTCGAAGTCTCTCGATGTGGTCAGAGCTTTGAAAATCTATGTCGCCAGAACGGCTCAGATTAGGAAAACAGAGGCTCTGTTTGTCCTGTGGGCTCCCAACAAAATTGGGGCTCCCGCTTCCAAGCAGACTATTGCACGCTGGATCTGTAATACGATTCAGCAGGCTCATTCTACGGCAGGCTTGCCGTTACCGAAATCTGTGAAAGCCCATTCTACCAGAAAGGTAGGCTCATCCTGGGCGGCTGCCCGAGGGGTCTCGGCATTACAGCTTTGCCGAGCTGCTACTTGGTCGGGATCAAACACCTTCGCGAAGTTTTACAAGTTTGATACCCTGGCTGAGGAGGACCTCTTGTTTGGTCAATTGGTGCTGCAGAGTCATCCCCACTCTCCTGCCCGTTCTAGAGCTTTAGTATAAACCCCATGGTTCTTGAAGCATCTCCAGCATCCTCTAGGACATATGAGAAAATAGGATTTTAATACCTACCGGTAAATCCTTTTCTCTTAGTCCGTAGAGGATGCTGGGCGCCCGTCCCAGTGCGGGCTGTATCTGCAGTTATTGGTTATGGTTACACACATGTTATGTTGATTTCAGTGAGTCTGTGGCTGATGTTAGTCATGCCGTTGCATGCGTTGCTGTTGAATGCCATGTTGTACGGCGTGTTTGAGGTGTGAGCTGGTATAAAAATTAAATAAATCCTTTTCCTCGAAATGTCCGTCTCCCTGGGCACAGTTCCTATAACTGGAGTGTGGAGGAGGGGCATAGAGGGAGGAGCCAGTTCACACCCATTTAAAGTCTTATAGTGTGCCCATGTCTCCTGCGGATCCCGTCTATACCCCATGGTTCTTGAAGCATCCCCAGCATCCTCTAGGACGGGGCGGGCAGACTTTTGGAGTCGGCGATCTACTTTGAAAGCTAAAAAGCTTTTGTGATCTACCTAGGAGGAATAACAGCGTGCGCCGCAGGCGCGTGCGCAAAAAAAGGGCGTGGTATAACAAAAAGTGGGCGTGGTATAACAAAAAAAGGGACGTAGCCTTGCTGCACTGAGTGTAATGACTGTCTCGCACGAAATAACACATTGGCCCCCACAGGTAAAAACCTCAAACACATATGCCCCCACAGTGCCAGATACACATATGCCCCCACAGTGCCATGTGCCCACCGTGCCAGATATGCCCCCATAGTGCCAGATACAGATATGCCCCCACAGTGCCATGTGCCCACACTGCTAGATATGCCCCCACAGTGCCAGATTACAGATATGCCCCCACAGTGCCATGTGCCCGCAGTGCCAGATATGCCCCCATAGTGCCAGATATGCCCCCACAGTGCCAGATTACAGATATACCCCCACAGTGCCAGATTACAGATATACCCCCACAGTGCCATGTGGTCGCAGTTCCAGATATGCCCCCACAGTGCCAGATACAGATATGCCCCCACAGTGTCATGTGCCCACACTGCTAGATATGCCCCCACAGTGCCCTGTGCCCGCAGTGCCAGATATGCCCCCATAGTGGCAGATATGCCCCCACAGTGCCAGATATGCCCCCACAGTGCCAGATTACAGATATACCCCCACAATGCCATGTGGCCGCAGTTCCAGATATGCCCCCAGTGCCAGATATGCCCCCACAGTGCCAGATATGCCCCCACAGTGCCAGATTACAGATATGCCCCCACAGTGCCATGTGCCCGCAGTGCCAGATATGCCCCCACAGTGCCAGATTACAGATATGCCCCCACAGTGACATGTGCCCGCAGTGCCAGATATGCCCCCACAGTGACAGATTACAGATATGCCCCCACAGTGCCATGTGCCCGCAGTGCCAGATATGACCCCACAGTGCCAGATATGCCGCCACTGTGCCCGCAGTGCCAGATATGCCCACACAGTGCCACATATGCCCCACATTGCCAGATATGCCCCCATAGTGCTCACCGTGCTGTGTGGAGAGCGCAGCGCGCGCTTCTCCTGCCTGCCGTCCTGCCCCTCAGTCTGGTCTCCGGCGGCGACGGCAGCGTGCATGGCTCAAATCAGGCGCCGGTTCGCGAGCTCTGATTGGCTAACGAAACGGTGCCTGATTTGAGCTATACACTCCGCCGTCACTGCCGGAGACCAGACTGAGGGGCAGGACGGCAGGCAGGAGAGGCGCGGCTTCGGGTGGATGGGCAGCGGATCGTGATCGACTGGTCGCATGTCCGCGATTGACCAGTCGATCGCGATCGACTGTTTGGCCACCCCTGCTCTAGGACGTATGAGAAATATATAATATACATATACAGTATGTGTCATTATCCCAGTATGGGAACCAATAATGTGTGATTTTTAATTTTGGATAAGGGATACTCAGCACACAGAGAGAGAGAGAGAGAGAGAGAGAGAGAGAGAGAGAGAGAGAGAGAGAGAGAGTAAAGACAATCGGAGTGCAGGATTGGGGAAAGAAAGGAATTGTGCATTCTGCTCAGTCACAGTGATTTTATATAGACAGACAAGTAATGAAGAGAACGTAAAAATTCAGCTTTGCCTTATTATAGTATTGATTATTTTTTAAAGTAGACGGCCCTTGCTGGTCTGTACCAGGTGATGACACTAAATGGAACTGAAGTGACATTAAGCACTGAGTGTATGTGAGAAATAGGTGGCAAATAAAAATCGAGAGATGTGAGAGAATTCACTGAATTAAGATTTATGGGATCAGCAATTAAAACTTTTATATTAACGGAAATGTAAAAAATGACTATATATTTTTTTACTAAAATGCACATGGATATAATGATTCATTGGTATAGGTCACGTCATCTGCAGGCATATCCTTACATACAATAGGCCATTTCTATAACCTGATGCTTGGCAATGAGCCTGTGCATTACTATAGAAATCCAGCAGACAGGGCTCCCATGTGCCTCATATTTCTCAGGGCTAATTAGACATGTTCTAAGACTTTATCAGTAGAAGTTAGGATATCCCACAAGTCTTTGGAAGAGATTCCTGTTCTTGTATGAGCTGTGTGGACATTCTGGCACATGAGATACCACGGATAGCTTTTAGTCACCTTTGATCCACACCACACCCTACTATTTAAAAAACGATTGCACAAACCAACCATACAAGATATTCTTTCATGTGATACATTTAATGAAAGAACTCTTCAGTATTAATGGGGATCCTGAAATGTTTGTTAATGTGAATAAATCTGCAGGCAGTGCCTCAGTTCTGCCGTTTCCCAATATAGCTACACCCTGTGATATACACTCAATCTGCAAAAGAATATTACACACATGACAACCACAACTGCTTATTATGGTGTAACAATAAGGTTTCCTCATTCATCGGTAGTCAAATCATGCCCTGCTTATACCTACGTGGCCTTTCTACAAAGGGCATGAAATTGAATAAAAACCTTTAATTAAGCTCTAAAAACAGCCAGCCTCCGGGTCCCACACTGACTTTGTATTTGCATAGTGCCCTGCACGATATGTAGTAATAAGAAAAAATGGTTTCTATGTGCATCCATTCATGTGGGAGAGAGCCTGTAATATAATCTACTCTGATGCTGGTAACTCAAGTCAAAGGCTCTCTCCAGAGCGGACTTCCTCCATACCTACAGGTCTCCTGCTGTGTGTACATTGTGGGGCCCACAATACACACAAATTACAATAGAGCTCACAAGCCAAGAGATGTGGGGAACAACTGATACATTAGGCAGCATTATCAGCCACATTGGCAACCAGCCTTTCTGTGCAGCCATTAGGAGTGCTCTAGAAACATACTCAGACAAATGGGCTCAGCAAGGACTTAGTGCTTTACTCCCTGCACAAGGCAATATGTAATAAGTAATTAAGAAGTTTGTGTAGAACCTGGAGACAAATACTCTTTAACATAAGCTTTTTTTTTGATGCTACGAACAGTCATGTATGCCGGACATGGCGATGATTTCCTACCTGAGATTTGGCAAGCTTCTTCTCTAAATTATCTCGTTCCCGCTCCGTCTGCTGAAGGCGTTTATTTAGCTCCACTATGTCTCCTTTTAAAGAAGCCAGGGCTGCTAGATGGAGCTGAAAAGGAGAGAAACATCAAATGAACAGGTTTCTGCAGACTGTACAAGAACAACAACACCATTTTGGTTATTAAATAGGAGACTTTTTTTGGCAATTTTGTTGTCTTGTTCTGCTAGGCCAGTACCCTTACGTCCATGGCAATGCAAAGATAGATTCATACATTTAGCAAACACCATGCATTCCGTTATTTGGAAATAATATAACAAACGTGTTTAAAAGTTACATGCATCAATGCCAAAAACAGTAATGTGATTAAAGAACTGTACTCAGGACTAAAGCATACACCACATGATATTACGCCTTATTTCACGTTTCTCTTCCCATTGTTTGCTGTGGCTTATTACATTTCTCTTACACTAAATAAATGTGGTGCTGTTTAATACTGCACTGGTCTGATGGCAGGTCTCCACTACAACTGCTAAGTGGTGGCCTTAAAAAAAAATTCCCCCATTATAAAGAATCATTTGTGTTGGCCTCGCTGTGGCCTGAAAGCCAAGGGAATGGAGATTTGTTTTTATTTTTATATCTGTATCTGGTAATAGATCAGGTTCAAGTTGAGTTGCTCAGATGACCAGCATCAGCACCACTTACAAGGCACTTATCTCAAAATAGCTAGATGAAGCAATCAGAAAAGACATTTATTTTGATAATCCTGGTGGTTTTAAAGGCACGAGCACATTTAGAGCAAGTGTGATGTAGTACTTTGTCGAGAAAAGCAGTTTTCTGTGTATTCAACCCTTCCCTCTGCAACTGGGCACTAATAAACTACGTCCCCAGCATTTACACTTAGTATAAGGGACTGGGGAAAAGGTGACAAAAATCCAAGAAAGTAACAAAAAAAAAAAAAAAAAAGATATATATATATATATATATATATATATATATATATATAAAATAAGTTCTACTGTTGCTAGATAAGCAGGCTAATCAAACTGCACATCACTCCAACTTGAAAAAAATGCTTTTTCGTTTTTTCACATCATGTTTTTCACCACTAACCACAGCAGCCGGATCTCATCCTGACGAAGGGACTATGCCAGGTCCCGAAACGAGCCGTTGAAATTACAGGCAGGCTGTTTTCTTCTATGTGTATCAAGTGATGATTTAAAAGCTTATCAAAAGCGTTTTTTTCAAGTTGGAGTGACGTGCAGTTTGCTTATTTAGCAACAGTGGAACTTATACAATTATAGCACGAGCACCCATTATTATCAACACCAGCAAGGGAGTGCCGGATTATCCAAGGTACATATATATATATATATATATATATATATATATATATATGTGTGTGTGTTTTTTTTTAAGCCAAATTGATTAAACCATCTATGCTCAAGTGTGGATTTCCTTAAAACCTGGACTGTTAGGGTTCCTTGACGACTGAGTTTGGAAACCTCTGCTATATATTAATTGTAGTCAAATAAGCTACATGTTATAGTGAGCCTACCATTATCACTTTGGATGAAGCACAAACGGACTCGAAACTAAAGTGGTCACCAAATGTTCACAACATAATTTCACACTAGTATTGGTCTTCGAGCTGGGTAAACACTCAAGCGATGTGTGCCAGTCTATATGTCGGTCCGACGGGCCAACATATCAAATCCTGGGTACTCATTGAGCGATATTAATGAAGGATGGAACAATTATGTTCCATTCATCATTAGCATACTACAGGACACTAGCGATATAGTCAGGTCTGATATACAGCACATAAAACCTTACAACGTCGCTAGTGACCACGGGCACCCGCATATCGGGCATACACACTGCCCGTAATGCGCAGCCGTGAGCAATATCCATCAGACCGGATGACATATCGCTCACTGTGTACCCAGCTTTAGAGCTGAACAACCAACCTGGTTTAGCCACATGAAGCGGCTAAACGCAACTAAAGTAATGGGCGCGATCGTGAAAAATCCTGTTTGGGCGCCCAAACAAGTCACCTTTTACGCATTTCAGCTTGCCACCCCTAGTAGAGGTGAGCTAAAATTATGATATTGCGCACGTCGGCAGAAACAACTGAATAGCTGCCGGTGGCCGCGAACGTGTGTGTGTTGATGGGTGGCGGGATGACATTTGAATACCGCCCAAAGATTGTTATATGCTACTTTTTTTTTTGGGGGGGGGGGGGGGGGGAATAACTACCAGCTAACTTCCCCAGATCATGGGAGCCACTATAAATCTTGTACCAGTCTGTGACTTTAGGCGAGTAATGGCATCTTTCTTCGTAGAACAAAATCAGACAGGGCCGGATGTACTAAATGGAAAATGCGGTAAATTACAGTTTACCGCATTTTCCTAATGTATTAACCTACGCCCGGCAGGTCAGCGACACGGTGGGGTTCGCCAGCTTTTGCTGGAGATACCCCATAGAAGCCTATAGGCTTCTCTCTGCAGCGCTGCCCAGCATGCATTCCGCCTGGCCCCCGTCACCCTGCGCAGACGGACTCCCGGGGCCGAATCCTGGAAGTCAGGCAGCTGCTGGGGATTGCGGAGGACAGTTCTTATTGGAAGAGCGGATCTCTGCAATGCTAATCGCATATGTAAGTACATATGCGATTAACATTGTGGCGCTGGGCGACGTTGTCCATTAGTACATCCCGCCAACACTGATTACCTATAAATTTGGATGAGAAGGGGGGGGGGGGGGATAGGGGAATATTTGAATAAATAAAATAACTGCACATTTTCCACGTCGTGGAAGCTAATACACATCTTACATCAACCTGTGACTTATTATTTATTAAAAAAAAAAAAAAGATTTTTTTTTTTTGTACATTTTGGAGGCAAGTATTCTAGTGTTCCATTTACCAATACTTGCAATATACACACACATACACACACACACACACACACACCTGTGTCAGCAACTTGACTTAATTTACTTTTTCTCTGCCTTAAAACTAATCATGGAAATGTGTGAACTACATGATTAGAAGATTTGTCACTGTTCTCATTACACAAAAATGTGCTTTTTCCCATAGAAAGTGAACTAAACACAAATTATAATAAAAAAAAATAGTGATGATAAATTCCATAAACACTTTAAAATGATAAATGGTATATACATACATTTCCATGTGTTCTTACACAAATAGGCAGTGCTATAATGTATACCAAAAGAGAAGAGGACAGCGCGGGGATGCTTTGAGCGTATTATCTAGTACCTTGCTTTACCATGAAACAATAAAATCCAAACTGCTGTAAACACCAGGTACACGCAAATCCCATTCATTGGCCACCAGCAAAATTAATGTCACAATCATTGAGCCTACATGATAAATATCTAGAGTAAAATGTACTGCAGATTTATGCTTCAGTCTGGTACTTGATTAATGTTAAGACAAATCACTACCGTATGTATAACCTGCATACCTTACCCAGACTCCGGGATCATGCTATAACAATGCTGGATGAAAACGCAAAATGGAATTGCATTTCATACGCTGTTACATTGATTGATGCCAACCACTCAGTGCTCTAGAATGATTTAAGTATGGGAAAGGTGGTGTTAGCCCCCATACTTGCACAGAATATCAAGCATAGGACAGCTTGAAAACAGGCTCACTACCAAGTAAAACACTCTCCTTAATTCATATATTGTAAATGATGATTATTCTCCAGCAAAAAAGCAGGAACATTTTAGAAGATAGACAGACATACACACACACACACACACACACAGTAAAATTAGAATTTACCTCTATCCTTCTATATATATATATATATATATATATATATATATATATATATCACACATACATACATACACACACACACACACACACACACACACACACACACACACACACAGTAAAATTAGAATTTACCTCTATCCTTCTATATATATATATATATATATATATATATATATATATATATCACACATACATACATACACACACACACACACACACACACACACACACACACACACACACACACACACGTGTGTGTGTGTATATATATATATATATATATATATATATATATATATATATATATATATATATATAGAGAGAGAGAGAGAGAGAGACAGAGACAGAGAGAGAGAGAGAGACACAGAGAGAGAGAGAGAGACACACACACACACACACGTACGTACAACGACCACATAAAATGCAGGAATATTGCACTTGGAGGGTGTTCATACTTTACTGGCACATATTGGCAGAAGCTCAAGGTGACTCATAGTTGGCCGACATACTGTATCCCATTTCCTGGTTCACAGCCCTGTGACATAACTGGTGGCATCTCTGCCATTCACACGATCAAAACCCTGCCAAGCATTTTAAGTGCCTTTCTGATCTTGGTGAATTTCCAAATGCGGACACCTATAATCATATTGCTATAACCAGTTATCAGCAATGAATAGTCCGGAGGAGGAGGACACAAAGAAAATCCCATAAATAAGATAAATATGGCTCTAGCAGAAGATTCAACAGAAATGTATACTTTGGCCCTCATTCAGGTTGGATCACAGAGAGCGATCCATCAGCAAAAATGACTAATGCTGTGCGGGCGCATGTATAGGGCCGTCCTGTGCATGGGCCTGCACTTACTGTTGCACGGCGTGAGGAGGGGCAACGCTCCATTTCCTAGACGGAGATGGAGCGTTGCGGGGGCATCATTGGGAAAACAGAGTCAGCAGCAGACGAACTGGAGGCGTGGCGTGGGCGTGATCGAGGTGGCTGCGTGATCTCACACGCAGCTACTGCGATCAGAAAGATGGAGGCGGGCCTCCTGCTACCCTACTTTTTGCGATCACGCTGAAATTGCATTGCATCCGCAATTTCAGCATGCTTGCAGAGGGGAGGCGGAAGGTAGCATGCTGGGCGGTCTTGCCCTGCGATGGGCGGCCCTCATAGCAGCCCTTAACAGCAATGGCTGATTACAACAGGGACAGGTTGAGTGTTAGTCCAGAGAAGCAAATTTGCCCAAATGCCCCAGATTCAAACATAGGCCCAGATTTATCAAGTCTTGGAGAGTGATAAATTGCACGGTGATAAAGTACAAACCAATCAGCTCCTGTAATTTTTCAAGCACAGTCTGTAACATGACAGTTAGGAGCTGATTGGTTGGTACTTTATCACTGTGCAATTTATCACTCTCCAAGGCTTGATGAATCTGGGCCTAAACGGCATAACATGTTCTTATGTTTCGGATGTTGAACTTTGCTCTATATAAATAGTGACCCAGGAAAACAAAGTAGAAATTAACACTTTAAAGCACATTTATCAAAGAAAAGCAATCAATATAAAAAATCTGTTTCTTTATTACACCACTAGATTGTAACTATATTTGTCTGCCCATTCTATTTCATAATGAAGAGACAATGACAAACATTTTCTTCTCCAGGACCAATCAGAATGCAGCAGAAGCCAGGCATCTGAATATGAACACACATCAGTACATTACCACTAATGGCGGGAAAACATTCACTTCTCGCCACAGGTGATAAAACCATTGGGCACTGACCACAAAACATCGATGTCCCAGGGCTATTTGTCGATGTTGCCTGCACGTGTGCCGATGTGCTCTATACAGTCACAGGTGTGTGGTAATGTCATTCCACATACTGTACATGAAAATGGAGGATGTTGATGAAGCCTGGAGTTGGCTCTCCTTGGCCTGCAAACCCTGAAAAACTCCCACCTTCCCCACTACCACAAGGCAGCATGGTGATACAGTGGTTAGCATTTCTGCCTCACAGTAATAGAGTCATAAGTACAAATCCCAATCTGATAATCATTTCTGTGGCATTTGTATGTTCTCGTCTTTTTACCTGTTTTCCTTCCCCTGTCCAAGAAGATAGGCCGTGACGTGTTAGGGAATTTAGGCCCCAATATATCAAGCCTTGGAGAGTGATAAATAGCATGGTGATAAAGTACCAACCAATCAGCTCCTAACTTCCATGTCACAGGCTGTGTTTAAAAAATGACAGGAGCTGGTTGGCTGGTCATTTATCACCGTGCTATTTATCACACTCCAAGGCTTGATAAATATGGGCCTTAAGGGGCCTACACGCTGGTCGATATATTTGAAAGATATGAACAATTTTGTTAATAAATGAACGATAAATCGTTCATTTCTTTCAGTGTGGATGCTTCAACGATGAACGATGCGCATGCCCTCGTCCAAATTGGCCATCGATATCATCCAGTGTGTAGGCTCTAAATCTTTGACGAAACATTGACCGTTGAAATTATCGATGGTCGATAATATCACCAACATCGCCCAGTGTGTAGGACCCTTTAGACTGTAGGCACCATTTGTATTGATGAGACTAACAATTATTCTCTTATAGCACTGCATAATATGGTGCAACCATGCAAAGTATAACAGCAGCAATCTGGTAGAGTTATTTACTTATTATGTTCATGACAACTGAAAGTACTGTATGTCATGCATGCAAGTAAAAAATGTATAGAAAAAAGCCTTAGAACATCTGTACTGTGCAGTCACATGTAACGGGTAACAAACGCAATTTAAACTAACTGAAAATGTACACTTGTATTATACACCAATGACTGGTGAGTGTATTAGTTATTATTACTTAATATCAATTTGTCTTTTTCTTTGAGTTACAATTAATGCTTATTTCACCAAAACAATAAAGGTTAAAATGATGCAGAAAAGGTTTTCACAATAGATAAAGGTGTCAATATAGCAGGAGCATCGAAAACAACAGAGGCTGCAAGAGAGTCAAGAGTCATTTACTCTACTAAAATATATGTTTGTATATATGGGCAGTTGGGCACTCTAGCGGAGTGTGTCCTTTAATAGCTTGAAGTATAATGTGTTTTATTCTCATTTTTTCTACAAAATATGTTTTTGAATGAATTTAGAGTATCTCCTCATACTGGGGGCCATGAAAGCACGAGTATAAATATTGATTTTTACAGCAAGTTTGCATTTACTGCATTCTCATGTTCTGTTGTGGTGTGTCACGTTGTGACAATAAAATAGAGGTGATCTTTTTTATAAACTAGCTGGTGAAATAAGCACTGACAGCAGCTGAAACAATATTGTACAATTGCAGTCATCTTGTAGCTTGTCAGGTCTGAGAGTAATGCCCAGGCAGTACTAACAGATCAATTTCTGTGACAATGGCAGAGGAGATTGCCGATTGCCTTTTCCTCACATTCATAAAAACAAGAAGTACTAAAAACCTGTAATCCGAGAAGTAACAACATAAAAGTGCTTCTGCCTTGTGTTTTCTGGAGCCCTGATAAGATCATGAAAACTGTAATGGGTGGATAGATAGACCCACGAAACCATTCCATAGAAATCCATCCAAGAAGTGAAATAAGGATGATGATATTTCATCTATAAAAAGCTCAATAGCGTGTCAGCTTTGTGTCTCACAGCTTACCTGCCCTCACAAAGGGTAAGTAGTCAGAGCAGGTGCTCAATGTGCAGCTGCAGTCCTGTAACACGCCATGACATCTGCTGCTATTAAATCATTGCAGGTAGAGATGAGCAGGTTTGGTTTTACTCGGATTTACCCGAATCTCCTTATTGGCTATCGGACGTCACGTGTTTTGGTTATCCAATAGGAAAAATCCAGAAAATAAGAAATGGCGATAATTCTGGCGTAAACAACTGAGTAAATCCGAACCCGCTCATCTCTAATTGCAGGAAACTTTGCTACTTACCACCTGAAAACACGGCAATGCTGATTATGAATTTGGAGATTAATCTAATTAAGGTGAATAGGGATGTAGTCACGTTGCCAGCGGTCGGGATCCCAGCAGTCAGGATACAGACGCTGGAATCCCAACTGCTGACTTACAGGGACTATTCCCACTCATGGGTGTCCAATGGGCTTCATTGCGCTCGCCCCGTTGCCAGCATTCTGGTGGCCGGGATCCCACCATCAGTATGATGACAGCCGGGATCCCGGCCTCCGGCATCCCATGACCAACACGTTGCTGCACTGTTGTCAAGCACACATATGTATAAGTCACTGCACTATCCACACACGCTCACGTATACTGTACATCATTGCACTGTCGACATGCATATCTGCATTAACACATATGCATGCGTCCTGGGAAATTACTGCGGCTAATTGCATGCACCCTGGTAAATTATCACAGTAAATTACCTCGGCTAATTGATCTCCCAGGGGCTATTTAATTATCCCCAACGGTCAGTAGTATCGTGGATTTTTGTTTTGCAACTGTCCGAGGCAGGAGAAAAAGAATCTGCAATAATGGACCAGTTTTACAGCCGCAATCACAAAAACACATGGATCCAGGAACTAATTCCAGCTCCTGTGTGTTTTCTCAAGAATATGAGTATTTTTTCATGCTAAAGAAACATGGGGTAATTGAATTGGCAAAAATCACCATTATTTTTTTTTGCACAAAAAATTTGTGCATCCCATAGTGGGATGCGGTCAAGATCCCGCTGGACGGAATCCCGGCGGTCGAAATACCGACGCCGGAATCCCGACCGGCACAATCCGAACATATTCTCCCTCCGTGGGTGTCCACGACACCCATTGAGGGAGAATCTAATAGTGCCCGCAGCGTGGCGAGCGTAGCGAGCCCGCAAGGGGCTGCGTTCCGCTCGCCACCCCTGTCGGGATTGTGTGGTTGGGATTCTGGCATCCCGTCCAACGGGATTTAGTACTGATCCCCCCATAGTGTGACAGGCAGTTTAAGACAGACAGGGCACCATTTAATTCACGACACCTCCTGCGGTTTTTGCATATTTTCGCACTGCTGCCATAGAATCAGCCTTATAGTGTACTAGGTACTTAGAATAGGTATTTTAGTATAAAAGGAATCGGTATAAAGTCGCAGACTAAACATAACGATCCATGGTGCAGGTCACTCGTATGGGACCTAACTTTTGCCTTTTTACCATAGGTTGTGTACTTTCCTCAGTTTTGCTATTTTATCCTCAATTTTGTTTCTTAATTTCCTTTTAGCATACTAGCCAGTTAGGATTAGTGTTTTGGCACTGGAAAGTCCGTGGTGCGCTAAAATGGGATATATGACAATAGATGTATGTGGTATACATAATATTTACTGGCAGGACTGTGTGTGACACAGACAGTGCCTAGTATTCAGTCTCTTTTCCCACACTTGCACTTTAGGAACCTCAAAGCCCTTCTAGTACAGCAGCAATAGTTAGAGGAATGTCCTGATCTTTTTCCACTTCTGTACAATGGAAAACACCGGCTGTGAGGCATGATGAGTGGTGGGGCAGTTGTCCTGTACAGTTCCCCAGATGAGGCCCTCTATATCATCATCTCTGATTTGCTATTGAGTGATCGATCTAGTGTTAGGAAATGTTATACTTTTTAAACAGATGCACTGCAATAATAACTAGAGCGTTACAAGGGTATATTGTAATAACTGATTTTCTATGCACAAGCCAGTGGACACTGGAAGACCACCATAAACTAGACACTGTTTTGTATACTAGCCTGACACGGTCCCCCTGCCCGAAAAGATCACCAGCAAAACCAGATTGGAAGCACACTGTACATCTGTATGGGATGCAGTCAATTTGCCGGCGGTCGGGATCCCGGAGGTACAGGATACAGACATCCGGAATCCCGGCGCACCAGGTCTATTCCCACTCATGGGTATCCACGACTCACCCCGCTGCCGACATTCTGGCGGGCAGGAAGCCGCTGTCGGGATATTGACAACCGGCATCCCGTCCACCGGTAAAACATAATGTAATCCATCTGTATTCACCCTAGGAATTAATACACCCCTACTCGATGTTTATCTGGTTGTAAATAGATTTCTTAAATTGATCCCTGGTCTCCACTGTCTGGATGACAGGTGTACTTTTACAGTGGTATTTTAGTTTATATTTATTACTGAAGCAGTATGGGAGTTCCTTACCATGTTTTAAATGTATGTATTAAAAAAAAAATAATGCTTCTGTTGTGCAAAGTGATCAACCCTTTAAAAACAATCTATTTTGGTTCCAAACTTATGTCAACTTACATACAAACCAATACTGTTACTATAACCATTTCAGCTGTGGCTAGCATTTGTAAAGTAAGCAAGTCAATACAAATAGTTTGGTCGTTAATGTACAATCTGTAAAAGTGTACTGCCCAACATAGCATCATGAAAGGCTCAAGTCTCGCCTAGATCAACAACTATGCTTTTAATACAGTGAGGTTAAACGGTTCAGCACAGCAATGACTGGGATCTCTGTCAATCGGGCAATGTTGGGTAATTATAGGGCATAGTCTACTGGTCAGACGTGGGTGCACTCGTGTCAAAACTGTAGGTTCAATGTTATCAAGGGGAAGCAACTACATTTAAAGGGCACAAGGCTCTCAGCGTTCTAACACATCTTTAGCAGGAGCCAAGTAGGCATTTTAAACAAACCAGCTAACAAAATAATCACTTATGAGTTCAAATCAGTTTAAGTCATTTGATTCCATTAGAAACATCACTATTGATTTGATGTCTGCAGTTTATCCTTTAAATGTATTAATGGCACAAGTGTAAGGACAAATATACTTAAAATAATTAATTTGTAATCTCTTTAATCAAACTTATTTAACTCTCTCTCTGTCTTTTTTTATTTATTTTTTATTTAATCTATAGCAGAATTTAAAGGATCATGAAATCCTATAACCCAATTTTTTCCCAATGGATTACCCTGACATTCTGCTGCAGATCTGTTACAAATGTAATTATAAGCTGCCCATCGTATGTGATAGTAGCATTTCCTCCTACATCTTTAGGACAATGGGCCTAATTCAGACCTGATCGTAGCCGTGCAAAATTTTGAATAATTGAATTCCCCCCAAAGTCTTTAGATGGGATGGAATAAAGAAAATTTAAAAAAAACTCCAGAGGACTTGTGCCATGTCGCCTCTCATCTGTCTTCACAGACAGCGGTCATTTAAAAATGGTGCCGAGATTGTAAAAGAAATGTTCATACAGACAGTGGTGGCCTAGACACCAATTGAGCTCTAATTCGCATTTTTCAGTGGTTAGTGCGACTTGCACTGCATTGTTGGACATGAGCCCTAACATGCAATAAATAGCAAGAGGTTTATCTGGTTTGCTGATAAGCAATGTTGCTTTCACGCCTTCATTTATTGTGCAACCCCATAAAAGCTCAATAAAGGCCAGCAAACAGTATTTGTGAATGATTAACAAAACTAAATTAATAAATGAAATGTAAGTATTTCTTCAAACTCTTTTTGACCTTATCTAGGGCAGAGATAGGTTACAAGTGGCCATCTATTGTGGAACCATAAGTCCCAGCAAGCCCTACAATTTTTTGCCTTTTCTCGAACAGTGTGGCACACAGTGTTTTTACAAACAAAATAGACAGTTTTAACAATTTAAGAAAAAATATAATGCTGATGCAAACTCTATAGTACCAAGCATGGCTAAACAGTATAATTATAATGAACTCTGCAATCTAACATAGAACAAAAACAAGGTGCTTGGCATACTTTTTGGCCAAAAAATATTGTCCTCCCAACCAGCATCCAGGTGACCTCTTCTGGTGGGTCCCTAACACTACGTTTACGTCCATGGTGTGGGACCTCACCAAGCAAGCAAAGGCCAGCCGCCCCAGGGCAGCACACTAGTGAGAGGCTAATGTGGGCTATACATCTGACCAACCGTCCAACTAAAACGAGGCCCCATACAACTAACCAACTCTTTCATCAGACCAGCCAACCAGACAAATTTTTATAAACAATTCTTTTCTTTTTTTTTTTTGCAGGATAACACCATTCCCCTCAGAATTATATCTGGTTGTCCCCGGTGTGCATTAGTTAATGGTGGTGACCCACAAAGCTCTCAGCAGCTTCACATGGGGGAGCCTGTAATCTCTGTCTCCCTGTGACAACTGTCACATAGAATCGACCCCTGAAGTGCTCTGGTTTTTACACAGTTCCCACAGATTCTATTCCTGTCATTCTTCCGCTCAGCTGCTGCCGCTTCTAGTAATCCCGGGTCAACAGGGTACTAAGAACAGCACATATCCCCCTCACCCGAGACGGGCAAATGCCGCACAGTGTAGGACATTGAGCCGGCAGAGAATCCTTGCCCCCCCATCTCCTCCCCTTGCCACCATCCAGGACCCATTGCTGACATGCGGACCGCGCAGAGGTTATGGGCAGCACAAGCGGACGGGCTCACTGACTGACCTGAGAGCAGGCTGCTGTGAGGGGGCAGAAGGAGAAAGACACACGGCTCTGCAGACACCTGCTTCTGTTACCAGGAGCGGAGGTGAGCGTGGAGGGCAGGAGGGGTGGTGGAGGAAGGGGAGGTAGCACGGGGTCACCATCGGGAGAAAGGAGAGACTGGACCACTGATGTTTAACATCAACATTCAGGAGCCAGAAGCAGTAGTTCCGTTGGGGGGAATGTTCCCCCTAAACTAAAACGATTAGTTGTAGAAAATCAAACAGGTTTGATTTTCATAACTAGCTGGACCAACTGTATTTGCCCGTTTTTTAGTCATGTGGGAGCACATGGCTGATTATCGTTTTCTCTGCCAGATTATCATTCCAACCAGCCAACTAGTTGGCTGGTTGGAATGATTTTGTCCTTAGGTATGGCCAGCTTAAGGTTTTTCATAAGTGTTAATAAGAAATAAGCAAGAGCTATGTGTTAAGGAGTGTTATAATGTGCCACCCCAAAGCAGCCCAGCCACACCAACTCAGGGGGCCCCGCGCCCCAAACTCATCCCTAAGACTGACAAATTCTATACATTTATACAGGACTTACCATGATAGTGCCTTTTCCCAATATGTAGTCTGTGAATGCTAGCAATCCATACTAGTTAAAAACACTCAGGGCAGGTGGGAGGGGTGCCAATCCAAGCTGAAAGAGTCTCAGCCTTCAAGTGTACTATGTACACAACAGAAAATAAATGGGTGAGGGGGACTTTGAACTGCACATCCTAATTACAAATATAATGAGAGGTGCTATCATGCTGAGACTTGTAGTTCCACACAGAAAGAGAAAATACTACATATTATAATAAAATGCAGATGGACACTCTATATCGTACCAAGCACTGCTAATCAAAATTATAATGTAGAATGCAATCTAACACAGAGCAAAACAGTTTTAACTAGTTACAAAATAATGACTCTTTGAGATAATGACAAGCACAAAACAGTTTCATGAAAATTTGTTTAAAAAATGGTAGTATAAACCATAGCAGGCCATGGTAAAGTAAGCAGGCAGAAGTGTGTCACAAGGCCAGTCAGGCAAGATGGCTGCAAATGCAGCGGAGAAGGCATTTTGTTTGCTTGAAAGAAGTAAAACGGGTACCATTACAATTCTGCAATGACATTTTAGAACTCAATTCAGGAAATCATCACCATCTAGACCACTGATTCTCAAACTCAGAACCCAACACAGTTCACAATTTCCAGATCACCTGGCTGGTGTACTGTGTATCGCCAACTGTCACATTTTAAAAATCCACAGGTAACCTGGACAACATGACTGTATGGGGTCCTGAGGGCCGAGCTTGAGAACCTGAGATCAAGACAATTCATCCACCAAGAAATTTATAACTGGATGATTTGGTAAAAGGGCTGGGAAACCGCTGGTATACAGGTCGGGTCTACCATTTCCAAAGTGCTTGGGACCACAGGGATCCGGTGGGGTCGATGGAGGGTGTGGTGGCATCTGCGGGGAAGGTGGTGGTGGGGGCAGGTGCACTGAGTGTGGCAGGGTGGAAGCTCAGTTCCCGTTGAGGGAAAGGCTGCAAAGCCACTAACCCGCTGGCAGTCATTGGCCACTGACATTGATGATGTCATGGCTGCTCAGAAATATTCAGTTTTTCGGAATCATGGCTATGGGAGATTCAACCTGTATGATTAAATATCAGAGAGTGTTTGAGCCATTTATCAACGCCACCCAAAGAAATTCACAACAAGGGAGTCTGGAGTTAAAAATTCCAACACAGACTATTACTAACCCTAACCCTCCCCCCAGTACCCAACCATAATCTCACCTCATGTATCTTAACCCTAAAAGCTCCCCTCCACTGCCTGTCCATGTCAACATTCTGCACTTGCCAACATATGCAGTGTCAACATTGTCAACAACATAATAACTGTCAACACTGTGACTACATTCCTTTTATGTACAAAAGCAAACCATTGTCTAACCTAATAATAGCCTACAAATAATGATGCAACTCCGGAAACATTACCAAAAGAAGTATAAAGCGCAGAATATTTATCAACAGAAAAAAAAACCAAATAGATTACTGCACAGAATAAGCACAAAAAATAGACCAAGAGTATTCAATAGGAGAACTTCCAGCTGCTTTGGAACTACAGATTCCAGCACGCACTGACACAGTTTAAGAATACCCTAATAGCAAAACTGTGGTAGAGCATGCTGGAATGTATAGTTCCACAGCAGTTAATGTTGAATACCCCTGGAACAAACTATCTTCTCTTCCCAACAAATAACACCAGCTTCCACCCGCTCGTGGGCATAAACGCACAAATACATGCGTCTGAACAGAAGAGCAAATAGTAACTGCAGCAAACAAAAGTTAACAAACAGCTTACATGTTTTGTTCCCCTAATTCCCATAGACCAGAGAAGAACAGAGACGCCAGCCTGGTTTGTGCACTACTTATGAAAATGAAATCCGGAAAGAGTAGCATATAACCTTGAAAATTGAAGAATTAATCAAGGCTCTGATTAGCTGTCAGGAAAGGCACATGCAAGCGCTCAGCAAAGGCCTTTATGTCCTACTAGGGTTATTACTCATTTTCCCTGCAGATTTTCATCAACATAAAATAACCCTTATTTTCATCTGGTGGGAAATCTTTTAAATCTGTTTATTTTAACCAACAGTCTATCATCTGTATTCCTGAAAATCAAGTCACCAATCACAAAGTGCAGTACAGAGTGCCTGTCGCACTTCCCTCCTGAATATGGTGATATCACCAGCACGCAGATCCTGATCGGAGTGAATGTTCTCACAATATATAATGCAGAGTAACAGACTGTAAACCATGTTCACCTGACAAGTTTACTACCACAATAAAACAAGTAGAAGCATGTTGATAATTCTTTGTCCTTGCTTTTAGCAGTGCATTTTAAAGCATGCTCTGTGACACAGTGGTTAGCATTGCAGCCTCACAGCACTCAAATCATGAGTTTAATTCCTGGGCATGGTCCAACAGGTGTGCAATTTGCATGTTCTCCCTGTGTTTCCATGGGTCTCCATGGGTGCTCTGGTTTTATCAAATACTCCAAAAGACATACTGGTATGTTACCTGGCTAGAGGTATATTAGGTGTGAGGTGTGCGAGTAGGGGAATTTAGCCTATAAGCCCTAATGTGGGGGAGACTATGGGGTCTATTTACTAAGCCTTGAATGGAGAAAGTGCAAGGAGATAAAATACCAGCCAATCAGCAACTCCCTGCCATGTCACAGGCTGGGTTTGAAAAATGACAGTTAGGAGCTGGTTGGCTGGGACTTTATCTGTACACAGTGATCTGCTGCAGGCTGCCGCTGAAGAATAGGATTGAGATGGGGAGCGGGACATGGGAGCTACTTTCATAGGAGGATGGAGACTTCAATCCAACCATCGGCTCCTCCTTTATGCTCCTTCTCCACCAGCAGCGCCCTTTGAACCTGCCTGCTGTGCCTGCCAAACTGCACAGTTTAGAGGTTCCTCTCTGCACCCTTCCTTTCCAAGTGCACCTCTGCCTCTCTCCCTCCATCCCCAAGTGTACCTCTAACCCACTTCATTCCCAAATGAGCCTCTGCCCCCTCTCTCCAAGTATGCCTCTACCTTCAACCCTTCAAGTATGCCACTGAACCCCCCTCCCCAATTGTTCCTCTGACACCCTTCTCCATGTGTGCCTCTGATCACCTTTCCCGATGTTTTGCTGACACCCCCTCTCCACGTGTTTCTCTGATCACCAATTCCCAACACCTCTGACGCCTACCCCTTTCCCTGATTCTGACCCTGCCATTCCCATTACAACTTTGACTCCGCTCTCTCTGACTGGGGCCTGCTGATCAGAAGTAGTGTGGACGAACGCAGGCAAGATCATGTTAAATGCCATATATGGTAAGCAAAATTATTTTTTTTTTTTAAATACATCTTCTGGACTTCTCACTTGAAAGGGTCACTGTCATCTGTAACCACGCTATAGCCTGCAACAGCCCCCCCCCCCCCCTTCCCCGGTTAAACTTTGAATGGGGACGTCTCACAAAAATCATTACATTGACCATTTGAAGACAAAGAAGCTGTATTCCGTAAATAAATATATTTTAGGTCATCTTTAAAGGTAATTGAATTTTTTGAATAGTTTTTAACAAATATTTTTTATTTATTATGTATATTACTTTTATTCCTAGTGTGTGTGTGTGTGTGTGTGTGTGTGTGTGTGTGTGTGTGTGTGTGTGTGTGTGTGTGTGTGTGTGTGTGTGTGTGTGTGTGTGTGTGTCTGAATGAGAAGGGGCATGAGGCACATGCTAGTACTTTGGAGGAGGGCATCATAGCATAGCGATTTTACAGTAAATAACCCCTCTTGACCTCTGCATGGTACTCTGTACCAAAAGTTGATTAGACAAATGTGTATATATATTAATTAAGTAATTAATCTATGCTTGCTGTGCATGGGTGCTAAACCTTCCATCACCCATTTCCAGCACATAACTTTTTAATTCCCTATTTTCTTTGTCTGAGAATTTTGTGACCATTTCTACTGCTTAAATCATGCTTTCTCTTAGAAGAGTGGTTTTCCCCAAGCTGCGGATCTTATTTCTGCGATAGGACCTACAACTTAAAATGAATTCAGAAAAAAGTTAATTTATCTTGAGCGTAAATCCATGACCTCATTGGCTTTTGCTGCACAATCGCAGTGTCACATAATGACCATATCTTTCTTTTGCACTCATGAGACCGCCGGGTGGTCAGGTTTCAGACGTGCACTAATGAGGCAAAATGAGCGTACTCAGCATTTTTCCTGCGGTAAAACCACAGCGGACTAGCGTAGCAGTGCTTTGTACATAGCAGTACGGATAAACACTATAATTTTCAACAGAAGACAACATCCACTCCAATGGAAAGTGCTTGCGACCTGCATCCACCATGAGACTGCAAAGGAAAAACTATAAAAAGTGATATCAATTGATGTGTAATCGCTCTGGAACGGCGAGGCTGAGCATGCACTCTGCACTGTAATAGCCACATTCTAAGCTATTGTCATTTGATTCCTCCAGTCAACAGCATACACTCTCCAATTTATGTAGTTCTAAGCACAGAACCCCCAGGTATTAGAACAATGACAAATCGGTATCTAATACTTTGCACTGTTAACCTTCTGCCAGCCACCTTGCTGGCTAGAAATCAGCTGCGCCCTCGTACAGCCTGCAGCAGCAATCTACACAGGAACATCAAAGCTGCTGAGAACATATTAAGATAAAGTGATGAAGGAAGACCATGCTGGGAATGCCTTGGCTCAATCCAGAGGCCCTGCAGCAAAAACACACACGGGGAGCCATCCAGTCTAGGCCCATCTGGTGAATGGCAATAAGAACCAAAAAGCCAGAGGAGCGATAGCTTGAGCGTAGGAGCCGTATTTCAGAGCCAAGTGTTTATGGCCTTGAGTGATGAACTGCCCATTCTCCATGGCATGCTGACATCTAGTCACATATCCCATTGCATATAAAAATTCATGCAGCCGTGTACTTAGTGCTACCAAGCTTTCCGCAAGTAATCCCTTGAGCGCAGTGTTGAAAGCATATTTCACCATAGAGCTATATATCTGAAATACATATGAAACAGGCTGGTAATGGATCGGCTATAATTATGAATATGGAATGTTCCCTGTTAGATTAATAATCATGGAGTTAAACATCTGAATTTTCTTTATAGTAACTTTAATAGATCTAATTAGTCACAGGAGCATTTACAATAACTTTATGAAGGTTCAGTAGTACACACACACACACACACACACACACACACACACACAGAACGGGGATGTTAAAAGACACCATTTGTTCTAGACTTTTGTAGAAATCAATAAATCGCAAATGAAAGGGTTATTTTATGGTCCAAGCACCGAGCCTCCGAAACACCTTGTATGCTGGTGTACATAAAGAAGGGGGCGAATCACTTGCCAAAAGGGTACACCATATAAATCCTCATGTAAAATCATTGTCCTCTTTTTAGTCTGTACACAGAGAATTTACAATAAAGGCCCATACACACTGGGCGATTTTGAGCTGAAAGCAGGTCACTTTTGGTGTTTTCAGCTCAAAACCGCCCAGTGTGTATATTCCAGCGATGAGCAGTGAGCGCTGATGCGCGCCCCCGCTTCATGAATGGAGGGCTGGACGGCTTTCCATAGCGTCCTGCTATAGAAAGCCGTTCACCCCCGCTGACATCGCTGGGCAGGGGGAAAATCACTCAGTGTGTATGCACCTTAAGAGTTAATAACCATAATATACAACCAGATAAACACCACCATTAGGAGTTTGCTGCAGTGAAGTCACTACCGTGGTAAGGTCTAATCATGGAAATTAATATTATGGGATTACAGAATGGAAGTTTTAGTAGAAGAAAGTTGTTTTGGTGGCCTTTTAATATACACCATAATACTCATAATTTCAACAATCACCCCAGGTGGAGATTTATTAAAGCTTGGAGGCAGATAAAATACTAACCAATCAGCTCCTATCTGCCATTTTACAGACTTTGGGGCAAATGTATTAACCTGGAGAAGGCATAAGGAAGTGATAAACCAGTGATATGTGCAAGGTGATAAAGCCACCAGCCAATCAGCTCCAATATGTAAATTAACAGTTAGGAGCTGATTGGCTGGTGCCTTTATCACCTTGCACATATCACTGGTTTATCACTTCCTTATGCCTTCTCCAGGTTAATACATCTGCCCCTATGTTTGAAAATGACAGCTTAGAGCTGATTGGTTGGTACTTTCTCTCTCTCCTAGTTATATTGTTTCCAAGCTTTAATAAATCCTCCTCCCACCACACACACATTCACCTGAACACAACAGATCTACAGGCTTTTATTCATTTGCCATAGTAACAATATGTGCACATAAACCAAATCAGGGCTTGACATTTTTTTCTAAAATCTAGGAGCCAGGATGAAAGTGTAGGAGCCAGCCCCCCCCCCCCCCCCCCCCCCAAATAAATAAATAACTGAACATTCAACCTACAGTACATAGGCAAATTGCTAAAATAAGATTTTACTTACCGATAAATCTATTTCTCGGAGTCCGTAGTGGATGCTGGGGTTCCTGAAAGGACCATGGGGAATAGCGGCTCCGCAGGAGACAGGGCACAAAAAGTAAAGCTTTTTCCGATCAGGTGGTGTGCACTGGCTCCTCCCCCTATGACCCTCCTCCAGACTCCAGTTAGGTACTGTGCCCGGACGAGCGTACACAATAAGGGAGGATTTTGAATCCCGGGTAAGACTCATACCAGCCACACCAATCACACCGTACAACTTGTGATCTAAACCCAGTTAACAGTATGATAACAGCGGAGCCTCTGAAAGATGGCTTCCTTCAACAATAACCCGAATTAGTTAACAATAACTATGTACAATTTATGCAGATAATCCGCACTTGGGATGGGCGCCCAGCATCCACTACGGACTCCGAGAAATAGATTTATCGGTAAGTAAAATCTTATTTTCTCTATCGTCCTAGTGGATGCTGGGGTTCCTGAAAGGACCATGGGGATTATACCAAAGCTCCCAAACGGGCGGGAGAGTGCGGATGACTCTGCAGCACCGAATGAGAGAACTCCAGGTCCTCCTTAGCCAGAGTATCAAATTTGTAAAATTTTACAAACGTGTTCTCCCCTGACCACGTAGCTGCTCGGCAAAGTTGTAATGCCGAGACCCCTCGGGCAGCCGCCCAAGATGAGCCCACCTTCCTTGTGGAGTGGGCCTTTACAGATTTAGGCTGTGGCAGGCCTGCCACAGAATGTGCAAGTTGGATTGTGCTACAGATCCAACGAGCAATCGTCTGCTTAGACGCAGGAGCACCCATCTTGTTGGGTGCATACAATATAAACAACGAGTCAGATTTTCTGACTCCAGCTGTCCTTGCAATATATATTTTTAATGCTCTGACAACGTCCAGTAACTTGGAGTCCTCCAAGTCACTTGTAGCCGCAGGCACTACAATAGGCTGGTTCAGATGAAATGCTGACACCACCTTAGGGAGAAAATGCGGACGAGTCCGCAGTTCTGCCCTGTCCGAATGGAAAATCAGATATGGGCTTTTGTAAGATAAAGCTGCCAATTCTGACACTCTCCTGGCAGAAGCCAGGGCTAGAAGCATGGTCACTTTCCATGTGAGATATTTCAAATCCACCTTTTTTAGTGGTTCAAACCAATGAGATTTTAGGAAGTCCAAAACCACATTGAGATCCCACGGTGCCACTGGAGGCACCACAGGAGGCTGTATATGCAGCACTCCCTTAACAAAGGTCTGGACTTCAGGGACTGAAGCCAATTCTTTTTGAAAGAAAATCGACAGGGCCGAAATTTGAACCTTAATAGATCCCAATTTGAGACCCATTGACAATCCTGATTGCAGGAAATGTAGGAATCGACCCAGTTGAAATTCCTCCGTCGGAGCACTCCGATCTTCGCACCACGCAACATATTTTCGCCAAATTCGGTGATAATGTTGCACGGTTACTTCTTTCCTTGCTTTAATCAAAGTAGGAATGACTTCTTCCGGCATGCCTTTTTCCTTTAGGATCCGGCGTTCAACCGCCATGCCGTCAAACGCAGCCGCTGTAAGTCTTGAAACAGACAGGGACCCTGCTGAAGCAAGTCCCTCCTTAGAGGTAGAGGCCACGGATCTTCCGTGATCATCTCTTGAAGTTCCGGGTACCAAGTCCTTCTTGGCCAATCCGGAACCACTAGTATCGTTCTTACGCCTCTTTGCCGTATAATTCTCAATACTTTTGGTATGAGAGGCAGAGGAGGAAACACATACACCGACTGGTACACCCAAGGCGTTACCAGCGCGTCCACAGCTATTGCCTGCGGATCTCTTGACCTGGCGCAATACCTGTCCAGTTTTTTGTTGAGGCGAGACGCCATCATGTCCACCATTGGTCTTTCCCAACGGGTTACCAGCATGTGGAAGACTTCTGGATGAAGTCCCCACTCTCCCGGGTGAAGATCGTGTCTGCTGAGGAAGTCTGCTTCCCAGTTGTCCACTCCCGGGATGAACACTGCTGACAGTGCTATCACATGATTCTCTGCCCAGCGAAGAATCCTTGCAGCTTCTGCCATTGCACTCCTGCTTCTTGTGCCGCCCTGTCTGTTCACATGGGCGACTGCCGTGATGTTGTCCGACTGGATCAACACCGGTTTTCCCTGAAGCAGAGGTTCTGCCTGGCTTAGAGCATTGTATATTGCTCTTAGTTCCAGAATGTTTATGTGAAGAGACGTTTCCAGGCTCGTCCATACTCCCTGGAAGTTTCTTCCTTGTGTGACTGCTCCCCAGCCTCTCAGGCTGGCGTCCGTGGTCACCAGGATCCAATCCTGTATGCCGAATCTGCGGCCCTCCAATAGATGAGCACTCTGCAACCACCACAGAAGAGACACCCTTGTCCTTGGAGACAGGGTTATCCGCAGGTGCATCTGAAGATGCGACCCTGACCATTTGTTCAACAGATCCCTTTGGAAAATTCTTGCGTGGAATCTGCCGAATGGAATTGCTTCGTAAGAAGCCACCATTTTTCCCAGGACTCTTGTGCATTGATGTACAGACACCTTTCCTGGTTTTAGGAGGTTCCTGACAAGCTCGGATAACTCCTTGGCTTTTTCCTCCGGGAGAAAAACCTTTTTCTGAACCGTGTCCAGAATCATCCCTAGGAACAGCAGACGAGTTGTCGGCATTAACTGGGATTTTGGAATATTCAGAATCCACCCGTGCTGTTTTAGCACTTCTTGAGACAGTGCTAATCCCATCTCTAGCTGTTCTCTGGACCTCGCCCTTATTAGGAGATCGTCCAAGTATGGGATAATTAATACGCCTTTTCTTCGAAGAAGAATCATCATCTCGGCCATTACCTTTGTAAAGATCCGAGGTGCCGTGGACAATCCGAACGGCAGCGTCTGAAACTGATAGTGACAGTTTTGTACAACGAACCTGAGGTACCCCTGGTGTGAGGGGTAAATTGGAACGTGGAGATACGCATCCTTGATGTCCAAGGATACCATAAAGTCCCCCTCTTCCAGGTTCGCTATCACTGCTCTGAGTGACTCCATTTTGAACTTGAACTTCTTTATGTACAGGTTCAAGGACTTCAGATTTAGAATAGGCCTTACCGAGCCATCCGGCTTCGGTACCACAAAAAGAGTGGAATAATACCCCTTCCCTTGTTGTAGAAGAGGTACCTTGACTATCACCTGCTGAGAGTACAGCTTGTGAATGGCTTCCAAAACCGTCTCCCTTTCGGAGGGGGACGTTGGTAAAGCAGACTTCAGGAAACGGCGAGGTGGATCTGTCTCTAATTCCAACCTGTATCCCTGAGATATTATCTGCAGGATCCAGGGATCTACTTGCGAGTGAGCCCACTGCGCGCTGTAATTTTTGAGACGACCCCCCACCGTCCCCGAGTCCGCTTGAGAAGCCCCAGCGTCATGCTGAGGCTTTTGTAGAAGCCGGGGAGGGCTTCTGATCCTGGGAAGGAGCTGCGTGTTGCTGTCTCTTCCCTCGACCTTTGCCTCGTGGCAGATATGAATAGCCCTTTGCTCTCTTATTTTTAAAGGAACGAAAGGGCTGCGGTTGAAAAGTCGGTGCCTTTTTCTGTTGGGGAGTGACTTGAGGTAGAAAGGTGGATTTCCCGGCTGTAGCCGTGGCCACCAAATCTGATAGACCGACTCCAAATAACTCCTCCCCTTTATACGGCAAAACTTCCATATGCCGTTTTGAATCCGCATCGCCTGTCCACTGTCGCGTCCATAAAGCTCTTCTGGCCGAAATGGACATAGCACTTACCCGTGATGCCAGTGTGCATATATCCCTCTGTGCATCACGCATATAAAGAAATGCATCCTTTATTTGTTCTAACGACAGTAAAATATTGTCCCTGTCCAGGGTATCAATATTTTCAATCAGGGATTCTGACCAAACTACCCCCGCACTGCCCATCCAGGCAGTCGCTACAGCTGGTCGTAGTATAACACCTGCATGTGTGTATATACTTTTTTGGATATTTTCCATCCTCCTATCTGATGGATCTTTAAGTGCGGCCGTCTCAGGAGAGGGTAACGCCACTTGTTTAGATAAGCGTGTTAGCGCCTTGTCCACCCTAGGAGGTGTTTCCCAGCGCTCCCTAACCTCTGGCGGGAAAGGGTATAATGCCAATAATTTCTTTGAAATTATCAGCTTTTTATCAGGGGCAACCCACGCTTCATTACACACGTCATTTAGTTCTTCTGATTCAGGAAAAACTATAGGTAGTTTTTTCATACCCCACATAATACCCTGTTTAGTGGTACCTGTAGTATCAGCTAAATGTAACGCCTCCTTCATTGCCAAAATCATATAACGTGTGGCCCTACTGGAAAATACGGTTGATTCGTCACCGTCACCACTGGAGTCATCGCCTGTGTCTGGGTCTGTGTCGACCGACTGAGGCAAAGGGCGTTTCACAGCCCCTGACGGTGTTTGAGTCGCCTGGACAGGCACTAATTGATTGTCCGGCCGTCTCATGTCGTCAAACGACTGCTTTAGCGTGTTGACACTATCCCGTAGTTCCATAAATAAAGGCATCCATTCTGGTGTCGACTCCCTAGGGGGTGACATCCTCATATTTGGCAATTGCTCCGCCTCCACACCAATATCGTCCTCATACATGTCGACACACACGTACCGACACACAGCAGACACACAGGGAATGCTCCTAACGAAGACAGGACCCACTAGCCCTTTGGGGAGACAGAGGGAGAGTTTGCCAGCACACACCAAAAGCGCTATATATATATCAGGGATAGCCTTATAATAAGTGCTCCCTTATAGCTGCTTTGTTATATCAAAATATCGCCATAAATGTGCCCCCCCCTCTCTGTTTTACCCTGTTTCTGTAGTGCAGTGCAGGGGAGAGACTTGGGAGCCGTCCTGACCAGCGGAGCTGTGAGAGGAAATGGCGCCGTGTGCTGAGGAGATAGGCCCCGCCCCTTTTCCGGCGGGCTCGTCTCCCGCTATTTAGAAAAATTAGGCAGGGGTTAAATATCTCCATATAGCCTCTAGGGCTATATGTGAGGTATTTTTAGCCTTTATAGGTACTCATTTGCCTCCCAGGGCGCCCCCCTCCCAGCGCCCTGCACCCTCAGTGACTGCCGTGTGAAGTGTGCTGAGAGGAAAATGGCGCACAGCTGCAGTGCTGTGCGCTACCTTTAGAAGACTGCAGGAGTCTTCAGCCGCCGATTCTGGACCTCTTCTGATTTCAGCATCTGCAAGGGGGCCGGCGGCGTGGCTCCGGTGACCATCCAGGCTGTACCTGTGATCGTCCCTCTGGAGCTTGATGTCCAGTAGCCAAGAAACCAATCCATCCTGCACGCAGGTGAGTTGACTCCTTCTCCCCTCAGTCCCTCGCTGCAGTGATCCTGTTGCCAGCAGGAATCACTGTAAAATAAAAAACCTAGCTAAACTTTCTCTAAGCAGCTCTTTAGGAGAGCCACCTAGATTGCACCCTTCTCGGCCGGGCACAAAAATCTAACTGGAGTCTGGAGGAGGGTCATAGGGGGAGGAGCCAGTGCACACCACCTGATCGGAAAAAGCTTTACTTTTTGTGCCCTGTCTCCTGCGGAGCCGCTATTCCCCATGGTCCTTTCAGGAACCCCAGCATCCACTAGGACGATAGAGAAAAGTTTTTATGTGCAATGTAACCATACAGAAAAGAATAAATATATGACACTGTAATGGAAAGTTGTTGAACATGTATACTTAATTCTACACAGCATATATATTGCATATATAATATAAGTGCTTATCTAATAAAGCAAAAGAAAGGCAGCGCAAAATATATCTATCTTAGCTCGCAGCAGCAACAATAATTAGGCAACAGATGTAGGAACTTCATAAGTTTGCTGAACATTGTTAGCACTTATCCTGTTTTAATTTGCTCATGATATTTATACCCCCTTCACACAGAAAGTCAAATTACCGAGTGAAGAAGTTCTACCTGGTAATTTGCCTATCAACATGGGTCCTTTTTCTGTGTAAAAGGGTCGACCTGGGTTGCAGTTCTCGGGACTTCGACCCAGGAATTTACCAGGATTGGAGACCTAGGTATTTCGACCCAGGTTGACCCTTTCACACAGACAAAATACCTGTGCTGATCCGCAAATTACCAGGTAGAAATTCTTGACTCGGTAATTTGTTTGTCTGTGTGAAAGGGGCTCAGGTAGGGACTGGTAAAATGACCTGGCACTGAAATTACGAGTAAAAGCCGGGATTTTCAGACATTTCTGTCTGAAAAGGGTATTATGGAGTCTCTTCATGAATAGCGGATTGCGATCTCTGCAACCATTTAGCAATTTTGAGGGAATGCTATGAGCTAAGCGCAGGCATGTCCAAACTGCGGCCCTCCAGCTGTTTAGAAACTACACATCCCAGCATGCCCAGACACAGCTTTAGCATTTTCTGACAGCAAAACTGTGTCTGGGCATGCTGGGATATGTAGTTTCACAACAGCTGGAGGGCCGCAGTTTGGACATGCCTGAGCTAAGGCATAGGTCTGCAAACTCGGTCCTCATTACCCCACACAGTACATGTTTTGCAGGTCTCCTCACAGAATCAAAAGTGAAATTATTAACTCTACCCCTGATATACGCAGCCTAGTAATAACCTATCATAGTCAGTGCACCACTTCATAAACTGTATACCCATAATTACTTAATAGCATTATATTTCCCACCTCAGGTATAAACATGTGCAGCATGCACCAAAGTCAATAACAAAGTAATTTGTGCTTATGGGGTATATTCAATTAGGGTCGGATCCATTCCGACATGCAGTTGTCAGAATGGATCCGACGACCCCTATTCAATCTCATCTCAATTTGACTTTAAAAAAGTCGAGTTGAGATGAGGGACAGGAGAGGGGGGAGACCAGCGGGAACAGCCGAGGGCAGACGGAGGAGAGCAGCAGCGCTGCAGAAGGATGTCTCACAGCCGCCAGACCTCACGGCAGTGTCCACCCGGCTCCAGCAAGCATGACCTCACTTGCTGGAGCCGGGTGGACGCTGCCGTGAGACATCCTGCTGCAGCGCTGCTCTCCACTGTATGCCCGCGGCTACCCACCCCCCCCCTCTCCTCCTCTGGGTCCCACATCTCAGTCCGACATTTTTTTATGTCGGACTGAGATGGTCAAAAACGGGGCCAAATCCTGTCGAATTTGGCCCCGTTTCACTCAAAAGTACGTGACGGCAGTTTTCGACCCTAACTGAATATACCCCTATATAGTAGACCGTCAGATCTAAAAACAGACATGCAATAAAACAAACATCCTGCAAAATTTGAAAAAGAGAACTTCACATTGTGACTAAACAGAATATACGCTGTATTATACAAATTTACCTGTATATAAGAATTCATATTTGCAAGACAAATCAAAGGGCTTCACATTGTGGATGATATTCAAGTAACCACACTAATTAGTATAGCACATTCTGGATAATCCTTTAAGGGCTAGGATATGAAACATCTCATATCATATCATGTCATGTCAGAGAATATTGGGGGCTCTAGAAAATCCATTCATACTAGATCAGATGCTTGGCTGCATTGGGAGAGGAGAGGAGAGGAGAAGAGAGGAGAAGAGAGGAGAAGAGAGGAGAGGAGAGGAGAGGAGAGGAGAGGAGAGGAGAGGAGAGGAGAAGAGAGGAGAAGAGAAGAGAAGAGAAGAGAAGAGAAGAGAAGAGAAGAGAAGAGAAGAGAAGAGAAGAGAAGAGAAGAGAAGAGAAGAGAAGAGAAGAGAAGAGAAGAGAAGAGAAGAGGAGAGAAAAAAAAGAAAGAAAAAAAAGAAAGAAAAAAAAGAAAGAAAAAGAAAAAGAAAGAAAAAGAAAGAAAGAGAAAAAAAGAAAGAAAGAAAGAAAGAAAGAAAAGAAAGAAAGAAAGAAAGAAAGAAAGAAAAAGAAAGAAAGAATAATGCCACTGCATAGGTTATTGGTACGGCCTCATCTAGAATACTGTGTTCAATTCTGGAGGCCATATCTTCAGAAGGATATTAATCCATTAGAGACTGTACAAAGAAGGGCAACTAAAATGGTGCATAGCCTACATCCCAAAACATACACAGAAAGACTAAAAAAATCTGAATATGTATAGTTTGGAGCAGAGAAGGGAACATGATAGAAACTTTCAAATACACTGCTCAAAAAAATAAAGGGAACACTTAAACAACACAATGTAACTCCAAGTCCAAATCAAACTGTCCCCTTAGTAAGCAACACTGGTTGACAATCAATTTCACATGCTGTTGTGCAAATGGAATAGACAACAGGTGGAAATTATAGGCAATTAGCAAGACACCCCAAATAAAGGAGTTGTTCTGCAGGTGGTGACCACAGACCACTTCTCAGCTCCTATGCTTTCTGGCTGATGTTTTGGTCACTTTTGAAAGCTGGCGGTGCTTTCACTCTAGTGGTAGCATGAGTCTACAACCCACACAAGTGGCTCAGGTAGTGCAGCTCATCCAGGATGGCACATCAATGCGAGCTGTGGCAAAAAGGTTTGCTGTGTCTGTCAGTGTAGTGTCCAGAGCATGGAGGCGCTACCAGGAGACAGGCCAGTACATCAGGAGACGTGGATGAGGCCGTAGGAGGGCAACAACCCAGCAGCAGGACCGCTACCTCCGCCTTTGTGCAAGGAGGAACAGGAGGAGCACTGCCAGAGCCCTGCAAAATGACCTCCAGCAACCCACAAATGTGCATGTGTCTACTCAAACGATCAGAAACAGACTCCATGAGGGTGGTATGAGGGCCCAACGTCCACAGGTGGGGGTTGTGCTTACAGCCCAACACCGTGCAGGACGTTTGGCATTTGCCAGAGAACACCAAGATTGGCAAATTCGCCACTGGCGCCCTGTGCTCTTCACAGATGAAAGCAGGTTCTCACTGAGCACATGTGACAGACGTGACAGAGTCTGGAGACGCCAAGGAGAACGTTCTGCTGCCTGCAACATCCTCCAGCATGACCGGTTTGGCAGTGGGTCAGTAATGGTGTGGGGTGGCATTTCTATGGGGGGCCGCACAGCCCTCCATGTGCTCGCCAGAGGTAGCCTGACTGCCATTAGGTACCGAGATGAGATCCTCAGACCCCTTGTGAGACCATATGCTGGTGCGGTTGGCCCTGGGTTCCTCCTATTGCAAGACAATGCTAGACCTCATGTGGCTGGAGTGTGTCAGCAGTTCCTGCAAGACGAAGGCATTGATGCTATGGACTGGCCCGCCCGTTCCCCAGACCTGAATCCAATTGAGCATATCTGGGACATCATGTCTCGCTCCATGCACCAACAGACTGTCCAGGAGTTGACGGATGCTTTAGTCCAGGTCTGGGAGGAGATCCCTCAGGAGACCATCCGCCACCTCATCAGGAGCATGCCCAGGCGTTGAAGGGAGGTCATACAGGCACGTGGAGGCCACACACGTATGACTTGTTTTAAGGACATTACATTAAAGTTGGATCATTCTGTAGTGTGTTTTTCCACTTTAATTTTGAGTGTGACTCCAAATCCAGACCTCCATGGGTTAATAAATTTGATTTCCATTGATAATTTTTGTGTGATTTTGTTGTCAGCACATTCAACTATGTAAAGAACAAAGTATTTAATAAGAATATTTCATTCATTCAGATCTAGGATGTGTTGTTTAAGTGTTCCCTTTATTTTTTTGAGCAGTGTATATCAACTATTTTAACAAGGTCCAGGAGGGAAATATTCTCCAAATGAAGAGAAGCAATAGGACACAAGGACATGCACTGAGACTGGAGGGGGGAGGTTCAGGGGAAATTTGAGGAAAAATTACTTCACAGAAAGGGTAGTGGACAAGTGGAATAGCCTCCCATCAGAGACAGTAGAGCAATTTAAACATTTAAACAAGGTTTGAGATAAAAAAAAAAAATGGTAAAAAAAGGGGCACACTAGATGGGCCAAGTGGTTCTTATCTGCCGTCATATTCTATGTTTCTATGTTTTACTAGGTCGTAGTAAGTGCAATTAAGTCAATTGCACTATTATCCCCTTAACCTACCAATTTGATTTCACACAGGATAAAAAGTATGTGCAGGTTAGAACGCTTCTCTTATGGGGGAATCCCCATGTAACAGCTAAATACTGCACAGTCGCTTACCATCTCTGAATGTTTGGGACACCCTCATTTTGAGGAACCCTGCCGGACTTCCAAGAGAGTAGGTCAGCCTCCAATTCAACTGGGTAAATGTCAGCAGTCTGGGAAATTGATGACATTATTTACACAGCTTAAAGCCAGGTACACACTGACTAGACGATATAGTGAACAAGTTGTCATTTTGAGCTGAACTGGAACAAATCGTCTGCATTGTCTAGTGTGTACGCAGTATTGCGCACTACCGTGCGTCATTCCTCGCATCCCCAGCTCTGCCCGCAGTGCAGACAGGTCTGAAGATATCTTTAATGACAGCATGCTCCTGGATGTGGCCACTGAATGTTATATTGTGCAGTTGCGCAATATATCATTCAGTGTGTAAAGTCAACTGATATATCGTTCAGTTGACCCAGGATCATCTTGTGTGTACCCAGCTCTAGGGTAATATCGGAAGTATGAACTTTCTGCCAAAGACATATGATATACTGTACTCGTCGAAAAGCAGCAACATAAAAAAAGAAAAATAATGAGTAAAATAACTACATGGTAAAGCTTAGTATTTAGGGGAGACCATTATACGTGCTGTAAACCTGTTATTACAGCAGAGCAGACCTAAACAGGCTGGCAATAAGTATTGCACATTGGAGCAATGTATTCCTCCTGACTGCTGAATAGCTGGAGACAGAGGAAAGTATCTGTGATAAAATGATGAGATTTCAGACTGTTGCCTGCTGGTGACCTTACATTCTGTAATGTGCTAAAGGCAAAAAAAGAGAAAGATTTATTTAATGCTCAGTACTTGCATTAATGGATTTTTATGAGCTTGTCCCCTGCTTGAGTGAATTTTCCTTATAGACCATTTCCTTATGACAAAAGACCCATCAGGACTCATTCTTGGAGAAGCAATAACTACTATGAAGTTTAAAGGCACATTAAATAAACAGTAAATAAAATTCTGCATGTCCAGAGAGTGGTATGGAGCACTGTCACATTAATCAGGATACATAACCATATAACTCCAACTTCTTATTAAACAACATTGTGACACTCTCATTTTCCATGAAATACGTATATCAGTTGTATTACGCTGCCAGAGGATCTTAGCCTCAGCTGCATAGGAAACGTAAACCAGAAGGAGTGATCATACAGAGGCATTAACGCTGTGGGCTACGTGAAAGAGCAGAAACACATTAGGCTAAATCATCTAGTATGCTCTCAAGTAGAAGTCCAAAACTTACAGTGATGAATAGGTCAGCAGTATACAAATATAGTACTATAATAATTTGAATAAAGTCCCAATGTATCAATGACCAATTACTAGTATACTGCAGCTTACAATATAATTACATATTTGTGAGTACCACTTTGGAGCGATGAGGCTGTCTCACTTTTTCCTGCTAGGCAACTGGTCACTGTCCAATATCTTTATGTCATTTACTGTATTATGTAGACCAGAGGTTCTCAAACACAGTCCTCAAGGCACCACAACGGTCCAGGTTTTAGGAATATCCATACTTAGCCACAGGTGACATAAATATTACCTCAGTCAAGTTGATTTAACCATCCGTGCAGAGCCATGGCAATAGTTAAAACCGGGTATTTGGGGTGCCTTGAGGATCGCGTTTGAGAACCTCTGATGTAGACTATTACACAGAATTAAAGAACCATGTACACATACAGGTGAAACTCAGAAAATTAGAATATCGTGCAAAAGTTAATTTATTTCAGTAATGAAACTTAAAATGTGAAACTAATATATTATATAGCTTCATTACATGCAAAGTGAGATAGTTCAAGCCTTTATTTGTTATCATTTTGACGATTGTGGCTTACAGTTTAAGAAAACCCCAAATCCAAAATCTCAGAAAATTAGAATATTACATAAAATCAATAAAAAAAGGATTTTAAATACAGAAATGTCGGTCCTCTGAAAAGTATAATCATGCATATGTACTCGGTACTTGGTTTGGGCCCCTTTTGTATGAATTACTGTCTCAATGCAGCGTGGCATGGGTTCAATCAGCCTGTGACACTGCTGAGGTGTTATGGAAGACCAGGATGCTTCAATAGCGGCCTTCAGCTCCTCTGCATTGTTCGGTCTCACGTCTCTCATCTTTCTCTTGGCAATGCCCCATAGATTCTCTTTTTTCTTTAGCCCAGGTAAGACGTTGTTTGTTGTTCAGGAGTGGCTTGACAAGAGGAATACAACATTTGAAGCCCATGTCCAGGATCCGTCTGTGTGTGGTGGCTCTTGATGCACTAACTCCAGCCTCAGTCCACTCCTTGTTAAGCTCCCCCACGCTTTTGAATGGCCTATTCCTGACAAGAAAAAAAAAAGAACTGGTCTGTTGCCTAGTGGTCCAAAGTCCTCTTTTCTGATGAGAGCACATTTTGCATCTCATTTGGAAACCAAGGTCCCAGAGTATGGAGGAATAATGGAGAGGCACACAATGCAAGATGCTTGAAGTCCAGTGTGAAGTTTCCACAGTCTGTGTTGATTTGGGGAGCCATGTCATCTGCTGGTGTTGGTCCATGTCATCTTGGAGCCATGTCATTTGCTGGTGTTGGTGTTGTGCTTTATTAAGTCCAGAGTCAACGCTGCTGTCTATCAGGACATTTTAGAGCACTTCATGCTTCCTTCAGCAGACAAGCTTTATGGAGATGCTGACTTCATTTTCCACCAGGACTTAGCACCTACCCACACTGTAAAAATAAATAAATACCAAAACCTGGTTCAATGACCGTGGGATTACTGTGCTGGATTGGCCAGCAAACTCGCCTGACCAGAACCCCATAATCTATGGGGCATTGCCAAGAGGAAGATGAGAGACGTGAGACCGAACAATGCAGAAGAGCTGAAGGCCACTATTGAAGCATCCTGGTCTTCCATAACACCTCAGCAGTGCTACAGGCTGATAGAATCCATACCACGCCGCATTGAGGCAGTTATTCATGCAAAAGGGGCCCAAACCAAGTACCGAGTACATATGCTTGATTAGACTTTTCAGAGGGCTGATATTTCTGTATTTAAAATCCTTTTTTTTATTGATTTTATGTAATATTCTAATTTTCTGAGATTTGGGGTTATCTTAAACTGTAAGCCACAATCATCAAAATTATAACAAATAAAGGCTTGAAATATCTCACTTTGCATGTATTGAGTCTATATAATATATTAGTTTCACCTTTTAAGTTTAATTACTGAACTAAATTAAATTTTTCACGATATTCTAATTTTCTGAGTTTCACCTGTAATTATATTTTGTTCTGTTCTGAGAACTACATATGGATCAGCTACAGACAATCAGGGTACTAATCAAGACAGGTAACAATATGGTTAATCTAGATCATAGAGTAGCAGTATTGAAGTAGGGAAGTGTCGTGTTAATGAGCACACTAATCAGTGGCCAATTAAATACAGTAATTACAATGTAAGGACAATGAGTACTAATCATGCTATTTATGAAGCGTTCGACACCGGGACATACAAAGGAATAGCTATCATGTAGCATATGTGCTTAGCATATGCAATGGGAAGAGCTCCAAGGCCACTGGGGAAGGATCCAGAAGATCCCTCTCTTGCCAGGATTTTTTTAAAGCCAGCGGACATCATCATCAAATTGCATTAGCAAATAGAGACAAGGCTGTTCATAGCCCCATGCTGCCATCCCCACAGGCAACTATAGGGGCAAGTGCTGCAGGGGCTGTTCTATAAGTAGGACATACCACTTGCTTTATAGTCTTCTCAAATAGTGATGATCCTTAACTCTGCCTTAACATGCGGAAACAGTATGTCCAAGAGCAATATAGCCCAATTCCAACTAGCTCCGCTGCTATATGGGATTGCCAGTCCAACTAAAACAAAAAATGGATAAAGAAAACAACACTGATGTAGACGGGATCATATTCAAATTGTTAAATTAATAGTAATTAAATTAGTGTCACTGTGGCTGTGCAGAAACCACTTTAATAATTACAATTATTTCAGATCCTACATGTGTTGATATAGCTGCCAGCAGCATGTGACGAGATCAGGCCACATGATAAAGAACTTAACAAGGTTTTGGTTTATTAACCAGGCAGAACAGGTCGCAAGATAACACAGGGTTAATGCTGGTATGTACAACAGGTACACAATATGCAGGCATATAATAGATGCACCAGATTCAGCCAGAATTGTATGGCGTTAACACAGGTGGTGTGCGTATAACGGGAAGCACACACCTGTACACATAATTGTGACAGTGGAGTAAGCACCCATGTGTATACAGCGGTGGTGACAGAGTGGAGTAAGCACCCACTTGTATACAGCAGTTGTGACAGTGGAGTAAGCACCCACTTGCATACAGCGGTGGTGACACAGTGGAACATGTAGGGTTCTCTACTGTATATAACAGCTGTCTCTCTTTGGTGGACAAAGCAGTAGATGCACCACCATAAAGCCTCACATGTGCAGTAACACACTCGGGTCGGAGGTTGCACAGTGACACACCTCCATTACCACTGGTCCCAGCAACACTGGGAGATAGGAGACAGCGCAGGGTATTCTTCTCTAACAAAAGTTACATCAATTCATTTTTCACATAACAAAAAAAACAGCATGTAGCGTATGTCATATCTCACAATACAGAGGTGTGCACATTATTAAACTTGAACAAGGAATTAAATGTTTTTTTTTGCAATATCACATTGAGAATGCTTATTTTCTTTCAACAGGCACTCAACCGTGGCCTTTTTCCTTGGTGATAGCTCTGCTGACTTTCCCATAACCTCACTTTGCAGGAACCAGAACACGAATAGCAGGATATCACAAATGGCCTAAATAAAACAATAAAAATGGTGTTTATGGAGTAAGAAAAGTTGAAGTATCACTAAAAACTGATAAAAATTATATTGAAAAGAAAGCACACAAAAGCAGCAAGAATGAAGTAATGGATTACACACTGAGGGGTAAATTTACAAAATGGGATTTCTATTTAAGATGGGATGTTGCCCATAGCAAACAATCAGATTCCACACATTATCTTCTAGAAGGTGCTAAATAAATGAGAAGTAGAATCTGATTGGTTGCTATGGGCAACATCCCATCTTAAATAGAACTCCCATCTTCGTAAATTTACCCCTCAGAGGCTAAATAAAAAAGCTGGTGTGAAAGTCTAATTGGTCTATTCAATGCATGTCGGATACTCTCCAACAGAGAGGATCCGACAGTGCAGTATTCAATTTGCGGGCAAATCCGGCTGGTTTTGCCAGTTTTCGACAATAACAATCCAACTTTATTTGAAGTCGGATTGACATTGTCGAAAACGGGGCAAAAACCTGTCTGATTTGGCTGCAAATCTGGCAAAACATGTGGAGCCGCAGCTAATCCGCCGATCCACGTGTTTTCCGACAAGACGGAAAAATGGCAGCACCATTGAATATGTCGAATCTTGATTCAACAAAAATAAAGTCGGAAACTGCCGTCTTTCCGACTTGACAGCAGTTCCGACTACAATTGAATACACCTATAAATGAGCAAGACTGCCAACTGCAATTTTTTTTTTATAAATAGAAGACCTTGGGGGATATGCCGCAGCTGGCACTGAATGGGGATTTTGTTTTGCCTGCTTCCAAATCCCCTATATTCAGGCATTTATTTTTTTTACCACGGATACCGCAGTGAAAACACATAGAATCTGTGATAAGTCACAGACCTGTGTGTTCTCTACTGGAAATAATTTAATATTTTTTGTGCACAAAAAACGGGGGCTAATTGAATAGGCTGAAAATAAAATTGACATTAAAAATAAATATTGTGTCTATAATTGGGTCTAATTGAATACCCCTATTAGAATCTCAGGAACACATTGCTTTTGACAGTCTAAATTTGTGGTCAGTGAGTTATGAAAAATATGAACATGTAAGAAAACTGTCGCTGACTCTAATACTTTGCACACCTCTGTAGTAACTGATGCCTGTAACAACATATGTTTAATAATCCCGGCTTTAACTTCAGTAATTACACTCACATTAGTTTGTCAAAGGGAGAAGCTGAACCTCTGAGAACTCCAAATACCTGTAAGTTGATGGTGAGTAGTTTGAATACAAAAAGCTGGCATATGTAATAGCAGTAGCCAGTAGGTGCTCTGGCCCAGATTTATCAAGGCTTGGAGAGTGATAAATAGCATGGTTCTAAAGTACCAACCAATGAGCTCCTAACTGTCATGTTTCAAACAGCGTGTAACATGGAAGTTAGGAGCGGATTGGCTGGTACTTTATCAACATGCTATTTATCCAAGGCTTGATAAATGGGGGCCTCTGTGTCAAACCACTCGGAGGTGTAACAAAGTAAGACTTGAGGAAGACAAGTATGCTATGGCTTGAGAGGTGGGAGTAGGTGGTACAGTAGAGCTGTATTCTCTCCTGCTGGAAGATATTAAATGGCAGTCCTGGCTCTACAAGGGGTTTGGTATGATGTCTCAGAGGTCGGGATGGCAGCGGTCACATGACCGATAGCAGTATCCTGACACTGCCGATCCAGACACTGGACGGGGTAAGTATTCTACTCCTCCTCCATCTCCTACTATAACTCTAAACCTTTTGTTCTGAAAGCGGGAGATATGTCCTGCTTAATGGGATCCTTAAATAATGCTGATCCCGAATTCTACATTAACACACATAAATAGCAATTCCACGTTTCCAGGACAGATTTCATTTGTTAAATAGGAACCACAATACTGAAAGAAAAATATGTTTAAATGTATGATGGAATATTATGCAGTACTGCCCAAGTGGGTTCTCTCATCTAAGGATTCTTTTGTTTCTTCTGCAAACTTATAGAGGGGAAACATCACATATTGTCTGGGAGTCTCTGGGAGACTGTTCTCCCTACACAATGAATGCAGGATTATTTATTTAGGCCAGACTTCCTATTAATAGAGAACGCTACCCTCTACACCTCCTGTGATGTCACATACCAGATATACCAAGAATAGCTACTGGAATCCATGGCCTCAGAGCACAGGGAGGTCGGGATTCCAGCAGTTGGGTTGGGATGGGACTGGAATGGGGAGGGGGCAGAGCATTCTTTACATGCACAATTCAACCATCATGCTTAAAAATGTTAATCATGTCAGAGCAGGGTAATATAATCCTGGCTAAACGGACGTTTATTGCAGGAGGTGCGAAAAACGCTTCAACAGGTCTTATCTGTAAGTGATGGATTCTAACAGCTGGGGGGAAGCCTGCAGTGCTTGTACAGTACACCTACATTCACAATGGGCAATGCCCAGGTCACTTCTGCTAATATCATATTCAATACACTAATAGGGTGCTTCTTATTGTGTTTAAGACTGTTCAACATTCTTCTTGATGAGACAAAGGGACAGATGCATCAAACCTCATTTTCTACAATATACTTGATAAATTGCTGGCTCTTTGGAACACAGTTACCCCATATTTATAAAATACCATATTGCTACAATTTACCAACACATCTCTTTGGTCCTGTGCTGTCCCCACGATACTGCACTGAAGTGGCAAGGGTTAACATTTCAGCAGGCCAGTCGTTTTAAGCATGCACCTGTGTAAGCTGGCTACAGTGGAACTGAATGCCCAAGTTTGATAAAATCAGACAAACATAACAATAAACATTCTTAATCCCCGCAGGTGTCAGAAAACAATCTACCACCAATACTTCCCTAAATCTATCAAATCTGTTGTGCACATTGTTTCTAGTATCGACTGAATAAAGGCAGCTAGGGATCATGTATAAAAGGCGGCAGACCGCCTCTCTCTGGCTCATTGATCTCTATTCCCTTGCACAAAGCTCGTGACCCTTTCCAAAAATCACTCGCTGTGTCATCAACAAATTATTTGTTCACTATAGTGATTAAGCTCCTATTCTATTTTCAGGAAACAACTGGATGTAAAAAAAATACATTACTAACTTATTGCTGCCTCTACTTTGTATTCATCGGACTCCGCTCATGCCAGTTCATGCCCACAAGGCATTGATTACTAGTGGTAATCAAGACCGCAATAAAATAACGGAATCTCAGCCGGCTGCATGCTACAGACAGCGCCTGGTCTCAGCGATGATACAACGCAAGACAATGAATGGTCTGCAGCTATGAATCACACTCTGCATGGATCATGGGCAGCCGGCAATTTGGCAGAGAAATGTTTTAAGGGATTATGGAAATGTGCATAATAAAATACAGGTTGAACTTTGTAAATGAGCCTTACTGCCTTGCTGAAACATGCAAAGCCCGGTGCAAATGATGCTATGCAACATTACATGGATGTCTCTGCAAATTAATCCCTTTTTACAGGGCCGCTCATTGATTTGTGGGCAACAACTGGGTGGTCTGAATTGGTGCAAAAGTTAACATTGGCAGATTAAGGGCTTCTTTGCGGAGATTAGACCAATGAAATGTCAGAAACGGGACCTTCTCTTATATCTACTTTATACACGTGACCAGGGAATTTGCTGGGTCTATCAAGCCGGTAGATTCCCAGGTCTCCGCACCATGTCCCTGGTCAAAAACAGGGTCACAGACCCGGGACTTAGTCATGTGTCGTTGGCATTCACACATACAGAAATCTCAGGATGATGCGTGTTCACGTGCAATTTCCATGTATGTGTAAAAGGGGTATTACTTGTTCCATTGGGCAGAATTTGCACCTTTCAGTTGCACTTTAAAGGGGAAAGGGGCTGGGAACAAAATCACAGATTTTTACATGCACTTCAACTTTTGACCCCTTCATTGCCACGGCTAAAGACATATTAAGCTATAACGAGCAGTATTTTAGAAGAACAAAATGAAAACTAAATTAGCAAATTGTATGGCCATAAAGAGTTAAGCTTGTTACATACCTGAACAATACATTGCATCGCCGTATACACTGCATGATCCACTGTACGACGGCACAATGTAACATTACATGCTACAGTAATAGCTCCGCGCCGACCCTGGGTATACACATTATACAATGATCATATAGATTAGCAGCGATCCTAGGGAGATGGTGAAACTCCATAAAAAAAAGGAAATAACTAGATACAGCAATAAAAGGTGGACTGTAGTAGATCTCAAACTCCATTTATAAAACGTGTGTGTGTGGAGTATAGCGATGTCATGACATGTTATTTTATTTAAAAAAGATATAAAATTTTCCACAGATGGTGTGATGATCTACATCATGTGTGACTGGAGAGAATAATTTAGATCAATATAAAGTATAATGATAGAACGCGTGTCTGACTTACACATATATATGGCATCTGGTTAAAGGTGGTCTGACACAGGGATGTTCCTGGGTAATGAAAGTCTGATTGGTGTGTAAAGATAATGATCACCGCAATTCAATGGAGAGCTTTCCAATAAGAAACAGAATAGCAGATGAGCCAATGTAGATCAAACATATATGAAAAGCTCTTCCCGGTTCACAGGAATAGAAGCCTACTTAGCATCACTTATAGTGTAAGATATGGTCGGTGAAAGTATCAAAGAACTAGAGTATTGTCCCACTAGCTGGTATAGCAAGAGCTAATTCAAAAAATATATATCTTACATAACGGCAAGGGCCAGATCAAGGCTTATTGGGGCCCAGGGGCAACTAAGTTGTGGAGGCCCCACTAAAAAAAATTGCTGGTAAACACCAATTCCTCCCCCTCCCCCCCTGCCACGCACACACATCTGCTAGAGCTGTGGTTCTCAAACTCGATCCTCAGAACCCCACACGTTCACATTTTCCATGTCACCCAGTAGCTGTACTGTGTATCACCAACTGTCACATTTTAAAAATCTACAGGTGACCTGCAAAACATGAACCGTGCGGGGTCCTAAGGACCGAGTTTGAGAACCTGTGATCTAGAATTATGCCTGCACCTGTTATACTTGATATGGGTACAGCACATTGGGGCAGTGGAACACACACACACACAAAGCATACCATCTTGATTCTTGTGACGGAGCAAGCAGCAGGCAGCCGGGAGAGCGCGCTCGGAGGAGATTGAGTCCTTAAACATTTGCAGAGGCTGCGAGCAGCACTGGGAGAGTGTGTACGGAGTAAAATCCCGCGAGAATGTGTGCACTGCACTGAAGAGCTCTTCGGTGGCCGCTGCAAAGGAACAGCTGAGCCGCCGAAGTGGAGAGGGAACGGAGACGCAGCTAAATGCTGTGCTCCGGCTCTAATATCAGTGTGTGTAGGCCCCAGGACGACCGCCCGTCGCCCTTGCCATAATCCGGCTTTGATAACGGCACATGGCACTGCAGATACATTGGCGCATCTGAGTGTGTGTATGGGCAGTCTGCTGCACTTGCTGACAGCTGTGATATGAGGACCAACATATTGAGCGGACGGTCGATAAGTCTATATGCTTACCTGAATCAGCAGATCTGTCAGTGTGACAGCAAGTATACTGTCAGGTTCCTCTAGTGCTAACTCAGCTTAATTTATCTACTTGTTACTTTTGAATCAGCCCAGTTAAAATAACTACTTGCTGGCAGTCCCACAAATATAAAAGAGTTAATAAATCAATAAATGTGCATCAGGGTGTTTTGCAACAGAGCTAAAGAGAATTTGCCATTATTACTTTATGTCACAGGAGTCCTTGGAGGAAATGGCATAAACTCCCACAACTAATAAACCTGGAATAATCTGCCTCAATGCAGGCACGGATAGAGACGGGGGCGATGGGGGCGGTCGCCCCCCCTAGCAAACTCCGTCCGACAGGCAGACAAACTGTCTGTGAAGTCCTGCTCCCTCCTCCCTCCCTCACTCAGCTGGCTGTCAGCTATTGTCAGTGGCGCCGAGCCGAGCTCCCAGACGCAGCATCTCACAGCAGGTGCCCTTCCTCCCCACTCACCCCTTTGGCCTGGACGGCAGTAAATCAACATATTTTGTTGATTGAGACTGCTTTCTTGTGGCATCTAAACAGTGCTGATAAGACGAGGTCAGGAAGTGGCTGTGTGCTGGGGGCGTGGCTACAGTTACATGACAGGCCTGTGGGCTAATAGAAACAGTATAGTGTTGGGAGGGTAGAACCTGTTCTGTGTACACTGTACACAGGAAGAGGAAGCATAATGGAACTGTGCGTTCCATTTCTTTCTGTCCTGTGTTCCACTTTACTTTGCTGCACAGAGTGAGAGCACACTGCATTCCTGCACCCAGAGACCAGCCAGAGGGACTATCCTGCCAGTCTGCCACAGGGACCATCCTGCCAGTCAGTCACAGGGACCAGCCTGTTGCAGAGGGGCCATACAACCGGTAAGAGATCTTATTGTTAAATTCCCTAGGCAGGGTATTACAGGTTTAGTCTCCCATATGTACAATACGATAAAGGGTGTCTGTAATACTGTAGGTGCCCTTATACAGTAGGTTTTAAAACATACCTTGTATTTCATAATGTTAAAAATGACATATCACGTCCTATATTAAAACTATAGAGACGAGCGTAAAAGTACAGAAAGTGTGTATAAAAATACTATACAAAAAAACCTGTGTCTGCTAATTTGTCCTCTATTTGGTTAGTTTCTCATAAATAACACCGTACACATTCTATGAAGTATCAACTTGGAATTGTCTTCACCGTATAATTAACCACCTACAAGGTGGCCCCGCTGTAGTCTTACAAATAAGTATTAGTTACAACTGTCTTCAAGTTCCTGTATATTATTGGTCCTATAATATGCATCAAATAGTTTATATATCACTGGGAGAGATCCAGCGCTACTGCATATGTAGGTTGTTCATAAATAGGCCACTTCGGATACAGCAGATGTCACATCTCACAGCATACGTCTCATTAGGCTCATTCAAATGTACCCAAAATGGATGGGATAAGAAAATATGGGAGGGTCATTCCGACCTGATCGTAGCTGTGCTAAATTTAGCACAGCTACGATCATCCACACTGACATGCGGGGGGACGCCCAGCACAGGTTCTATCCCGCCCCGCATGTCAGTCCCAGCCCCGTCGTAGAAGTACAAAAGCATCGGCGATGTTTTTGTACTTCAGGAGTAGCTCCCGGCCAGCGCAGCTTTTGTGTGCTGGCCGGGAGCTACTCGTCGCTGCCCGGGTCGCAGCGGCTGTGTGTGACGTCACACAGCCGCTGCGGACCAGCCACACCTGCGTTGGACGGACCGCGCCTACAAAACGGTGACCAAACGCCGCCGTGCCGCCTCCTCCCGGCCAGCAAACACCTCTGCCTGTCAATCAGGAAGAGTCGATCGCTAGGCAATGACAGCCGTCGCCTGTCAGCCATGCGCCGGCGCACTGCGGCGCATGCGCACTTCTGACCTGATCGCTACGCTGCGATGAATGGCAGCATGCGATCAGGTCAAAATGACCCCCATAGTGAAGTACTGTTTAATAATTTTAAAATTTCACATGACAAAAACATAAACTCCACACAGATCACATGTATTTCCAGTCCCACCCCCCATAGCAAGACGACCCGCCAAATTACTTGGTTGGGAAAGGCAGCCTCTAAGGTCCAAAGCCGGATCCCACCTGGGAAGGACCCGTTTCCAATTCCCAGGTGGGATCCGGCATTGGAGATGTGTAAGGGGGGGTGGGTGTAGTATGTTTTGCCGGCGGTCGGGTTACCGGCGCCCAGCAACAGGCGCCGGGATCCCGACCGCCGGCATGCCGACAGCTGGGCGAGCGCAAATGAGCCCCTTGCTGGCTCGCTACGCTTGCCACGCTGCGGGCACGGTGGCGCGCGTCCAGGGGAGTTGCGAACCCCCAAGAGGGAGAATAGTTGTCGGTATGCCGGGTGTCGGGATTCCGGCGCCGGTATACTGAACAGCCGGCACACTGAATACCACCCGTAAGGGGTAATAATATGCCACTTGTTACCATTTGTATCAATAAATGTTGGTAGTATCCCAAAGATCTCTGATTGATACAATTATTCTAAGTAATTATAGTTATTATCACATTTATGCTATTTATCATCTTAATATAAGGTGCTTATATAGAGTCAGTCAATCATCAAGGTTTATAATACTGTATTTCATAACAATGTCAACATATCATAAAACTTGATTGACTGACTCTATTTCAGCACCTCATATTAAGATGAGAAATAGATGAGAATAATTACTCCAGACATTTGTTTTAATTTAATATATTTTTTTGCTATACCCTAATATTAGGGGATTACAACCTTTTATACTTTAGGTATCACAACTGTACATGACGTGTCATAAATTATGATGAACATATCTTTGGAAGATGTAATATTGGGGAACTTTGATTTGATGTGTTGTAGAAGTGATTATTATACCAAACACCCACTAACAAATCCTAAACCTGCTTGGCTGGCAATATATCCCTACCAGCTATTAGGGTGTCATTTATAATCAAGGGATCTCTCCCACTGATATATAGACTGTTTGATACACATTATAGGACCAATATTATGTAGAAACTTGAAGACAGTGGTAACTACTACTTATTTGTGAGACAACAGCGGGGCCACCATGTACAGTAGGTGGTTAATTGGGAAGCAGTCACTTTCCCGGCATATAGGATCCCGGCGATCAGGATACAGACGCCGGAATCCCGACAGCCAAGGAAATGCCAGCAGACGGAATCCCGAATGGGGCCCCTAATTCCTACTCGGGGGGTTGTCCACACCACCCCCCAAGGGGGAATTTAATAGTGTGGCGAGCAAAGCTCACCACCAGGCCTGGAACGTGGTGAGTGCAGCGAGTCCGCAAGGGGACACGCTGCTGTCGTCACTGGGACTCTGGCGTCGGTTGTTTGTTGCTTTCATTGTTGTTATTTATAGCTATTTAGTGTTTTGCTTAAAATAAAGCAAATAAACTTAAAATATATTTATTTGTGTGATGGAGGAATTGGGACTGGATAGGGGAGGAGTCAAGACTGAAGAGGGGAGGAGTTGGGACTGGATAGGGGAGGGGTCAAAATTAAACAGTAAACCGCCCCCCCTAAAAGAAAAGTCTAGATCCGACCCTGCCTCAATGTAGCAACAAACAGCAAATAATGACACTTTCCTGAACAATAAATAAATAAATAAATATAATAAAAGAAAAATCAATGAACATAACTGGCAGATTGCAGTCAGGTCCAGGGATGACACCAGTACAGTCTAGATGAGTGAACTTAGTAAAGGGCCTGGGAGGTCATAGATACAAGCCTCCAGCATGTTTCAATTACCCCAGCTCCATCAGCACAGTTTAGCTGTGAATCAGAGATAGTGAAAGGGCTTAAAATAGAATGTGATTAATGACATGACAACTAGACCCTGCTGCACTCCTGCACTCAATAGGACATTCCTAATGTCTACAGTATGTCTGTGCTAAACAAACGGGCGAGAAAAAAATGGAAATCATACAATAATTATTAATGTCGTTCATAGAGCACATCGCCTAGTGTGTACCCACCTTCACAGTAACAGACAACGTAGGACAAATACATGGTATATAAACATTGCTGCATCAGGGGACAGAACACTGACATAATCATTATGGTGGCAGAACCAGAGCGCTAGGTGCCACTGAATATGGAGTAGAAAATAGTCTAATACCTATTAATGAAGGGAACAGTTTCTAACATTCACAAGTGACCAGCAAGAATTGAATTCGGTACTGCCGATAATTCCCAGCAGTGCCATGTTCTGATGGAATACTATTAAAAGGTATTGTTTTATCCCTACAGCTAAGACGGTAGATAACACTGCATGGAGATGAAAATATAATCAGCCACTTCTTATTTTAATCAGCTTTATTAAATGCCTTTCCTATTTTTAAACATTTTTGGTCTTGGCACAAAGGAGCACGAAACAGCCATCAGAACTCTAGTTTCAAAAGATAGCAGCACATATTTCTTCTAATCCCCAACAATAGCGCTCCTCTGCTTTGGCCCACGTCACATAGCGACTGCAGCTAGTCATTTTTCAGTTCCTGTTGTTTTATTTCTAGAACGGTTTGCCCGCAGGCTGAGGAAACCTTCTGGTAATAAACTCCCTTCCTTTGTATAAAATCCCAATGGAACACTTTTGATATGAAGGGGGGAAAAAAAGAAAAACAACAAACTTGAGAACAATGTACATTTATTGCAGGGTGTCTGCTGGAGGAGAACATGCTTGGGGAATATCAATCATTGTGGAAGACAAATGCATAAAACAACATTACACAGCACATCAAGCAGAATACTTGAAAACATTATGAATGTCTGCGAGGAATGTCATATGCATACTTATACTTGTAAAATAATTTAATCATAACTAGGAGGCACTTCATTGCAGGTGTCTCACAAGGGAGACCTGAGTCACAACCTGATTCTAGAACCAGGTATTACTGCAAAACATACAGAGAATGTGACCCCCACCACAAAAGAAAATCTAAGATGGGTGCTCTGGATAGCATCGGAAATGGGGATGTTACAGGCTCTACTAGCCTACTCGTCTAACCTGACAATTTAAACACTACACCCTTAGACTATGTTTAGGATTATTTTAGTGTATTTATATTAGGCTACTATTATACCAATGATAAATATCAACCTGACAAAGGCCAGAAACGTTTGCTTCTCTTCTGCCAGTGATAAACACGCGTGTATGTGATTTACACAGCATTGTCAGGTAGCCAAGAACATGCCGGCTGTTCAGCCCAGATCATTTATTCATAAACCCAGAAACAGCAAGTACCGCGCTTGGAGGACTTCTAAGTCACAAAAGTTTATTGTAAAACACATCAGCTTTATTATGCCTCCTAGGGGCCCACATTACCTACTTCACTGGAAGACACAAACCATTATATTGTACCTCATCAACAGGGCTGCCAAGAGCTATACTGACAAGCCGTGGACAGATGCTAGTGCTTTTGTTTGACTATGCTTCAGAGAAACTCACCTCCTGGATCCAGGTAAGCAAGAGGCAGTGACCCCCACAATTTGCAGTACTTTGTCCAACAGGGCCGGCCTTGAGCATAGGTGATCTAGGCATTTGCCTAAGGCAACCTAGTTCCAGTAGGCACACTCTGGAGCCCACTGGAACTAGGTTGCTTCAGGCAAATGCCTAGATCACATACATATATACACACACATATATATATATATATATATATACACACACATATATATATATTGATGTGCCCCGGTGCCCTCAGTAAAGGTGATTGACAGCTTGAAAAAAAGGACTGCGGCACTCGGGGTCTTGTGGTTGTAGAAAATGTATTAAAAATACACAGCAAAGAACATCAACGTTTCGGGGTGTCTAACCCCTTTGTCAAGATGTGAGAGAGTATGTGAAGTGAGAAGGTGACTTACCTAAATGGAGAGGGAGCCCGCCAAACCGCCGGAGTGCGGCCGCCTGTGTTCCCGATGCGTGCCCTGTGTGGCGCTGAGTGATGACGTGTCGGTGCGTCTCGTGAGTGACGGGGCTGCTCTGTTGCTGAGCAACGGCAGGGACGCTGTGGGCCGAGTGACTGTGTGCAACCTAAAAATAATGCAGAGACAACAGTGGGCTAGAACACCACAGGCACCACTAGAACAATGTAGCTTGTGTAAAGTAGCGACCTATATTGCTACAAGGAATAGTGAGCAATGCATTAGTATACATGCAATGGGGAAGTTAACCCCGTAAGGGCCGCAGGTGATTAAGCGATAACGGGCATACAACATCAAAACCCAGGGGACATGCCAGCCACTGTAGCAAAAGAGGGGGGGAAACACCAAAGAAATGAGAATGGGTCACCGAAAGGCACTAGGAAATACAAAATAAGGAACATAACAAATGTCCAGCAAATCCAATGGCCAATACAACATATGATCCAGTGCAGAACCCTGTAAAGAAAAAGTTAAAAAGTCCAGAAGAGTCTGATGTACAGTGCTCAAATAACTGGATGGCTACTGGACCAGTTCAAAGGTCGACACTAAAGATCCTTTAATGAATAATTAGGTGCACCAAAGGATTATCCAAAGGTACTCCACACTATTCTTTCGTTGAGGCCGTCTGGCTGAGTGGTGTTGAGCCTGAAAATCCAGGACGCCTCTCTGCGAAGTAGAGAGCCGTCCCGGTCCCCTCCCCGGAGGGATTTCGGGACATGATCTATGATAATGTGTTTGAGATCGGAAAGGCGGTGTCCTGCTTCGTGGAAATGTCTGGCCACTGGTTGTTCTGAAGGACTCCCAGCGAGGGCCGCCTTTATTGCAGAACGATGTAGGGCCATACGTTCACGTAGAGATCTGATAGTCTTGCCCACGTAGCATAGCCGCATGGGCAAGTAATCAGGTAAATGATGTGTGTAGAGGTACATGTTACAACATGGCGAATGACTATCTTCTTGGCTACTGAAATTACGCTCCCAATGCGATACCTATCGCAGGGATCTAATTAAATTTAAGAAAAACAAACATGACCTTGTTCAAGAAGATTACGACAATAACAGGGTCTACAGGTGGGTAATGGGAGGCGGCCCCAGCAACCCCCAATCATTTTGCTCCAAACCGAGACAAGGTTGGCGCCGACGCAGAGAGAACGTGTCTAGATCAGCGGCCTCGTCCAACAGTGACAAAGAATTTGCTGTCGCCGATTCTGACGGCTCACAAGAAACACATGCCGTCCCTTTAGATTCGGCAGCTCCATCAACGCTCAAAACAAGAGGACGACCACCCGCAGGGGCGGCCAGAACACGAGACTTAAAAGATCGGGCTGCAAAAAACAAAACATGATATATAATCTCTCTCACCGCACCCTTACCCCCGCCGACATAGATGTTCTCAATAATGGTCTTTCATTTGTCCCTACTAACCAGCATAGGGAACTTGATTGGAAGATAGACCTCTACCAATTTGCCAGGAAGCTCCGCAGGCAGGAATATTTCGCTCAACATCCTAAGCAAGATTCCGCCGACACATCTGTTTTCCAACCCTTTTTGAACAAAAGGAGCCAATCCACTTTTGATCCCCAATCCGTGAACCCTTCCATCAAAACATACATACGTTTGGTCGACGAAGCCTCCAACAAATACACCAAGGCAAACCAGCAACATCACCACAATCTATCCAAACAAGAATGGATAGCTCTCAGGAATTTGGGATCTTACACAGATATCGTCATCCACCCCGCTGATAAAGGGGGCGGAGTGGTGATCCTGGACATGTCTTACTACCGTTCCGAGATCTTGACCCAATTAGCAGACTCTAACACGTACAGCCTGTTGGATTGTGATTGCACGGTGGCATACAAGCAGGAACTGGACACCATCCTGGCAGCAGCCCACTCACAAAACCTTATCTCTGCTAAATTACACAAGGCTCTCACGCAGAAGTTCCCGGTGGTCCCTGTTCTCTTCACTGTGCCCAAGATCCACAAGAATCTCCAGACTCCTCCCGGTCGTCCCATAATTTCTGCCCGACAGTCGTTATACCAACCAATATCTCAATTCCTCGACTGTATACTTCAGCCATTGGTGTTAAGACAGCAGACATGCCTGAAAGACACCACCTCCTTTCTCCGTCTATTGGACAGTTATGGCACAGTTCCGGAGGGCGCTATCCTCTGCACGGTGGACATCTGCAGTCTATATACTAGCATCCCACACGCAGGTGGCCTTGAAGCCATGAGAACCTTTTTGGTGACAGAAAAGACGGCCGATGTCGATCTGGACCTCTTTATGACCTTGTTGGAATTAACACTTACGAGAAATTACTTACTTTTTGATGGCCGGTTCTATCAACAGAGAACCGGCTGTGCGATGGGAAGCAACGTGGCACCGTCATACGCCAACGTATATATGTTCAAGGAGGAGGCACTTATGTTTTTCCAGGATCAGTCCACTGCCCAACGCATCACATTGTTCACCAGGTACATAGATGACCTGTTCATAATCTGGACAGGAGGTGAACCAGCTTTGAAGTCCTTGCTGGAATCCATCAATGACAGACCCTCACCACTCAAAATCACCTATCAATGGTCCACGTCATCTATCAATTATCTGGACGTTCAGGTCATCATCAGGGCGGGAAGTCTACAGACTAGTGTATACAATAAGCCCACCGACAAGAACACTCTTCTGCGGGCCAATAGCCATCACCCTCGATCGTTGAAGTTAGGCCTCCCAAGGTCTCAAATGATGAGGGTAGCCCGGATCAACAGTCAGCCTGGTTTCCTGGAGAAGGAATTAGACAAAATGGTGCTAAAGTTTATTGCTAGAGGATACGAATGTACTGCATTAGAAGCCATCAAAAGAGAGGTACTTCAGCTACCACGCAACAGTTTGTTGCAAACCAAAGCTAGATCTATAGACAACAGAATCACATGGACCACGACATTCGACACCTCCAGCCCAGTACTGATTAGAGCAAATAGAGCCCTATGGCCCATCGTGTCCACAGATCCACATCTCCCCTTCAAACATAAGACTCCAATGATGTGCTACAAGAGGGGACGCAACATCAAGGACTTGGTAGTACACACCGACATTTCCAACATCTCTAGTCCCTCTGTTCGGTCCCAAAAGGACTCGTTCCTGACTAAAAAGCCAGGCTGCTATCGTTGTTTGGGCTGCACAACCTGTAGCCATATGCTGACGGGCTCTACCTTTACAGTACCTCTGACGGGCAAGAAGATAGTCATCCGCCATGTGGTAACATGTACCTCTACACACATCATTTACCTGATTACTTGCTCATGCGGCTTATGCTACGTGGGCAAGACTATCAGATCTCTACGTGAACGTATGGCCCTACATCGTTTTGCAATAAAGGCAACCCTCGCTGGGAGTCCTTCAGAACAACCGGTGGCCAGACATTTCCACGGAGCAGGACACCGCCTTTCCGATCTCAAACACATTATCATAGATCATGTCCCGAAATCCCTCCGGGGAGGGGACCGGGACGGCTCTCTACTTCGCAGAGAGGCGTCCTGGATTTTCAGGCTCAACACCACTCAGCCAGACGGCCTCAACGAAAGAATAGTGTGGAGTACCTTTGGATAATCCTCTGGTGCACCTAATTATTCGTTAAAGGATCTTCAGTGTCGACCTTTGAACCGGTCCAGTAGCCATCCAGTTATTTGAGCACTGTACATCAGACTCTTCTGGACTTAACTTTTTCTTTACAGGGTTCTGCACTGGATCATATGTTGTATTGGCCATTGGATTTGCTGGACATTTGTTATGTTCCTTATTTTGTATTTCCTAGTGCCTTTCGGTGACCAATTCTCATTTGTTTGGTGTTTCCCCCCCTTTTTGCTACAGTGGCTGGCATGTCCCCTGGGTTTTGATGTTGTATGCCCGTTATCGCTTAATCACCTGCGGCCCTTACGGGGTTAACTTCCCCATTGCATGTATACTAATGCATTGCTCACTATTCCTTGTAGCAATATAGGTCGCTACTTTACACAAGCTACATTGTTCTAGTGGTGCCTGTGGTGTTCTAGCCCACTGTTGTCTCTGCATTATTTTTAGGTTGCACACAGTCACTCGGCCCACAGCGTCCCTGCCGTTGCTCAGCAACGGAGCAGCCCCGTCACTCACGAGACGCACCGACACGTCATCACTCAGCGCCACACAGGGCACGCATCGGGAACACGGGCGGCCGCACTCCGGCGGTTTGGCGGGCTCCCTCTCCATTTAGGTAAGTCACCTTCTCACTTCACATACTCTCTCACATCTTGACAAAGGGGTTAGACACCCCGAAACGTTGATGTTCTTTGCTGTGTATTTTTAATACATTTTCTACAACCACAAGACCCCGAGTGCCGCAGTCCTTTTTTTCAAGCTATATATATATATATATATATATACATACATATATATATATATATATATATATATATATATATATATATATATACATACACATACATATATACATACACACACACACACACACACACACACACACACACACCCCTATATTATCCACAATGACTGGCACTACTAACCGTCTCAGTTTTAAGCATACTGAATAAATGCTAAAATGGATTTTGTATTTTTCTGTACTGCAGTATTTGTATCTATATTGAAAAGCCAGGTCTCCTACGCTATGTTCTCCAGTAGGAATTTGTCTGAAGTATATGCCGGTAGGGTATATATATGCACATGTGTAAATGCAAATTACTAATCCCATCAAACTATTTTATATTGCCTGTTTATTATGTTCAGAAACAATAAAGTTCTGCACAGATCCATGATCCCAAGATGTTGATGTAGAACATAAGTTAGTCAATTTAAGATACTAACGTCAGATTTACAATGTTTGGTGACATGATTTAGAGGAGGTCCATGCCATGGGTTTTACTGCAGCATCAAGTGTGCTCTGTTATGGTGAAGTAAATGGGATCAGTAAGATTAACTACAATCAAAATCCCGAGGGTCAAAATACCAACAAGTGACCGATAGTCAAAATACAGATAAGGTCAAAATACCGACATGGTCAAAATACCGACATTTAAATTGTCGACATGGTCAAAATAGTCATTTAAAATGTGCGACTGGTCAAAAAGTTGACACATTTTTCTTTTGGGGGGGTGTATGTCGACATGGGCACCATATAAGTGTACCGCTGCGCTCGCCATGCTTCAGACACGGTGCCTCTCTGCGCTCGGCACACTATTATGTTCCCCTTTCAACGTCCAATGGAATGGTAAAGTATGAACAATTCTGTTTCAATAAAAAAATCATGAAAAAATCATGTCGATTTTTTGACCCATCGACATTTTAAATATTGGTATTTTGACCGTGTTGACATTTTTAATGTCTGCATTTTGACCGTGTGGGTATTTTGACCTGGTCAGTATTTTGACCATCGGTCAATGGTTGCCGGTATTTTGACCGTCGGGATTTTGATTGTAGGTAAATTGACTGAATGCCAAGTAAATTGCCAGTTACCCTTTCGGCAAGAGAGCCATCAGAAGTGCACTATGATAAAGGTACACATTGTTAAAGTGATTGGTAGCAAAAAAAAAAAAAAAAAAGTAACAAAAACTACATTGAACCACAATACAAAATACAGACTACGGGGGAGATTTAACACAGTATGGAGAGAGAAACACTAACCAATCAGCTTCTGTCATTTTTCAAACACAGCCTGTAAAACGGCAGTTAGAAGCTGATTGGTTAGTACTTTCTCTCTCCACTTTATCTCTTTCCAAGCTTTGGTAAGTATATCTTTGGTAGGATTACGGAGTTATTACTGACCTTTCACCTACACACAAAAACATTAAAAAAAAGAGGTCTTGAACAGAAAAAATACCAACAAACATTAATGCTTACTGTGTGTAAAAGTGTATACTAGATCTTCACGGGTCTCCATGAAAGCAGCCATCTTTAGGCAGATAATGAGGAGCGTGACCCTACTGACAGCAGCATGCTAGCCATACTCTTGACAAAGTGCAGAAGATTTGACTTTGGTTGCGACTGATCACAGGACAGTTGGTACACAGGGCCTAATTCAGATCTAATCGTAGATGTGCTAAATTCAGCACATCTACAATCAGTTTTTCAGACATGCGGGGGGACGTCCAGCACAGGGCTAGTCCGCCCCGCATGTCTGGCTCTGCTTCCCCGGCACAGGTGCAAAAGCATGGCACAGCGGTTGCTGTTGCACCCATGTGCAGCTATTGCGCGCCGGCAGAGAGCTACCCGCCGCATCCCAGGTTGCAGCGGCTGCACGTGACGTCACGCAGCCGCGCGCCCCCGCAATGGTCCGGACACATCTGCGTTGTCCGGACCGCGCCCTGCCAGTGGCATTCTAACGCCGTTGCCACGCCCCTCCGTCCCCGTGACCGCCTCTGCCTGTCAATCAGGCAGAGGCGATTGCAGCCCTGAGATGCTTTTAGCATCTCACTTGTCTCCCGGGGTGCACGTGCGCACTCCGCAAAGGAATTCAGACTGCGATCGCTGTACCCACAGAGTAGCCCACATTAACATGTCATTTCTCTAACGTCCTAAGTGGATGCTGGGACTCCGTAAGGACCATGGGGATTAGCGGCTCCGCAGGAGACTGGGCACAACTATAAAGAAAGCTTTTAGACTACTGGTGTGCACTGGCTCCTCCCACTAAGACCCTCCTCCAGACTTCAGTTAGATTTCTGTGCCCGGCTGAGCTGGATGCACACTAGGGGCTCTCCTGAGCTCCTAGAGAGAAAGTATATTTAGGTTTTTTATTTTACAGTGAGATCTGCTGGCAACAGACTCACTGCAGCGAGGGACTAAGGGGAGAAGAAGCGAACCTACCTAACTGGTGGTAGTTTGGGCTTCTTAGGCTACTGGACACCATTAGCTCCAGAGGGATCGACCGCAGGACCCGACCTTAGTGTTCGTTCCCGAAGCCGCGCCGACGTCCCCCTTACAGAGCCAGAAGCAACGAAGAGGTCCAGAAAATCGGCGGCAGAAGACTTCGGTCTTCACCAAGGTAGCGCACAGCACTGCAGCTGTGCGCCATTGCTCCTCATGTACACCTCACACTCCGGTCACTGATGGGTGCAGGGCGCTGGGGGGGGGGGGGGGGGGGGGCGCCCTGAGGGCAATATATGACACCTTGGCTGGCAAATCTGCATCATATATAGTCCTAGAGGCTATATAGATGTAAAATTACCCCTGCCAGTATTCCAGAAAAAGCGGGAGAAAGTCAGCCGAAAAAGGGGCGGGGCTATCTCCCTCAGCACACTGGCGCCATTTTTCCCTCACAGTTCCGCTGGAAGGAAGCTCCCTGGCTCTTACATGCTCCCTGGCATTACAGGAGGACATAGGTGAGAGAATAATGAGTACAATTATATATGTAGATTTTCTGTAGAGTGATGGGTATTTAATAATACAGATGGCTATTCGCTTTTATTACCAGTACCACTGATACACTTTCAGTCCTATAGGCGCAATTTATAGGAGAAAGTAAACAGATCTCCAAATGTTAAATGTTTCTCATAAAGTATGTGCTTGACTAAAATGCCAAGTTCCGCCTGCTCAGCTGCAGCATCGGTTCAGAACATCAGCCACATTGTGAATGTCGACAGACGACTTAAGTGTATGGGTTAGGCTGCGCTAAGGGGTAGGGTCGACATGCCTATTGGCAACGTCAACATTACGTGAGTGTCATTCTGAATGTCAACTTTTTGTACCACACCTCAGCATCCTTTCAAAATTGCAGGATAAATAGGGGTGCACCACACAACAAACTCTGGGGCTGACTCAGCTGGCAGCCAGGAAAAAATGCAGATAGACAAATGTATGCAGAAGTGGTCGCACTGCTCCCATACATACACTTGCTAAAGTAGTCATCATCACTAGCAAATTTGCACCAGAGCATCCCTATTGCAAAGATATAATCCAGAATCAGACTGACTCTAGTTATTTATGAAAAAAAGTGCAGGGAGCGGGACTTACATACTTAAAGAAGTGGGCGCCGCTGCTTGTGATTCATTGAGAGGGCAGTGGCGGTGATGGAATTTTGATATTGGCAGGACAGACATTCAAGATGAGCAGCGATCCGGCCGGCCAAGCACATCCACCACAGGCAGTGCACCAAACCCAAACCTGTTTCCGTGACATGGGGCTATCACCGGACACCTCAACAAGTTGGCGATGAATCTCAGCTGCTGATGTGCCCTTTAGATGCAGAAATCTGATCATTCTACACACCTCAATGTATGACCATGTTTCCGCCAGCCCCACCATTTTACACCGTATGTTGGGACAGTATGATTCATATGAGGCGTGGTCTAATGGCCATGAGGGGAAGCAGTGGTCTACCTGCTCTGGCCTGGCGGGAAATTAGAAGAAAATAGAGAACATTACACACGTGAGAGGTTACTTAATTGAACTACACTCATATCTTTATTTTTTTCTGAAATAAACTGATTCATTAAGGATTACACATGCAAAGCTGCTGTAGCAATGCAAATTCAGGAGGCGGTGCAAACCTCCTCCCTACATTTGTAGTGTGATTGCATATCATATGAATATCGCAACCATCGGCCACGATGTTCATCTGTGACGACAGGCAGAGGCGTTCGCATAGCTGCTCAGCAATCGCAGGACCCATTCCTCACATGCGCAAGGAATTCAGAAGTTGATTGTCTAAATAAGGCCAAAACACCACATCTTAAACCCTCCAGATTTTGCTGAAACCCCAAAACGAATCATGGTTTTATTTGAGCTCTAATTAAAAACAAATATTTGAAATATTACTCATATTAAAATTATAAAAATTATTACTCAAATAAGACATAAAGCTATTCTGACTACAATGCAGAAAGAAAAAGAAAAAAAGAAAAAGAAAAAAAGACTCCATAAAACATCAAAACAGACACAGATTGTGACAAAGCTGCTAATCCAGAAAGTGGAAGGTTTTGCTCCAGCAAGGGAACCAGATACTGAATGTGATAACCTCGAATATGAAAACGTGCTAAAGCAAAACTCTATAGAGTTGTGCTAAGGGATCAGAACTCCCTGGATATCACTAGCAACAGAGAAAGTAGAATGGATCTAATAGCAGTTGGGATTAAAGCTACAATGATTTAATTTACACTGAATATATTAATGCTGGCAATAGTGGAGAGACCATCAGAGTGACGCCAAAAATAACCCAAAGAAAACAATATTTATAGGCACTATTAGAGTATCTGCATCAAACACTGGGGCTGTGTCCCAAAATCACAGGTGTAAAATGCATCAGTGCTGCCTGAAGCTTCTTTTCACACCCTCAAACCTGCAGAGCAGCCTGCAGCATCTAGTGCTCTGCTTCCTGGTGCCAGCAACCACAGGTCTGGCCCAGGGCGAAAAATCACCAGAAGAATACTCCCCGGGGTAAAAAAAAAGTTGGACAAATATCACATACACTTACTCTCACCCTTTACATGCTTTAAGCCATGTCTTTTGCATGCAAAATACATATTCGTTTTCAATAATGCCTTCCAGGTCTACCTACATTAAAAGCAAAGAAAATGCATAGAAAAGTTGCAGTACCATTGGTACTATGATCCAGCCAGTTTGCAAAACATTTTGCCTCACTTATCAGACAGATGCTGGAGCTATAGGTTTTTCATGCACATCTGGTGGATAAGTATGAAACTTCAAGATTTAGGAGGACCATTAATGAATCTGATTTACATAATAATTTTATTGAAAGTAAATGGGATTCCCGCCCCCCCCCCCACACCCAATTAATTGCTACACATTTGAATTAATTAAAACCCTCATTTAAAGTCCCTTCAAGACCATCTAGCTCTGTTCACTACTGTAGTTTGCTGTTGTGATCAGATAAGACCTTGCTGCCCGCACCAAGCGATCACAGACAGGGTTTGGGCATCACGGGACCTGGCCAATAGGGGATTCCTTCTTACCATCACTAACCACCTTTTACTGACTCCACCCACTGCACAGTGGGGGGGTATTTTGCTGCCACCATCAGGCTCCTCCCACCAGCACCTGGAAATGCGTTTCTGCTCAGGCTCCTATAATCAGCACCTGAAACAGCTTACTGATGTGTATGTATGGACATGCTGCTGCTACACCTCCTGGTTCGTGTCGGCTGACCATTGACCAGGGACTGCATCGGTAGCTGGCGGAGGGTGGAGCTTGGAGACGCTGGGCTCACCCCAGAACAGGCAGAGAATAGAACTGCGTGTCGCATTTCTGTTTGACGCAAGATGAAAGGCAATCGTTTTAAAGACAAGATGTTTATTGCATAAAAAGTCTAAAAGACCCTTCCTCTTTACAAGCACTGTTCAGAGGGTACAGCATACAAGATGGTTACAGCAGATCTCTCTGTCAGAGAACAACTCTCTCTCAGGGCTCACAAGCCCTTTATATATAGTTAGATGATACAATGCAGCTAACATTACACAGGTAATGGCAATTTACAATTCTACTTGATATATTTATCACCCAGATTCAAAGTATCTACAGTATATGGTTTATGCAGCAATAAGGTTTGCATTTGAATTCATGGCTTTTATCCTTCCCTGCATATACCTTTGGGATTCGGATATCAATCAGACTAGCTATCTTACACATAAATAATAGGATTTTAATACATACCGGTAAATCCTTTTCTATTAGTCCGTAGAGGATGCTGGTGTCACCATTAGAACCATGGGGTATAGACGAAATCCGCAGGAGACATGGGCACTTTAAGACTTTGAAAGGGTGTGAACTGGCTCCTCCCTCTATGCCCCTCCTCCTGACTCCAGTTATAGGAACTGCGCCCAGGGAGACGGACATTTCGAGGAAAGGATTTATTGTTAAACTAAGGTGAGATTCATACCAGCTCACACCTCAAGCATGCCGCACAACATGGCATTCAACAGAACACAAGCCAACGGCATGAACAATTGCAGCAACATGCTGACAATAAACATAACATGTGTGTAGCCACAACTAATAACTGCAGATACAGTACGCACTGGGACGGGCGCCCAGCATCCTCTACGGACTAAGAGAAAAGGATTTACCGGTAGGTATTAAAATCCTATTTTCTCATACGTCCTAGAGGATGCTGGGGTCACCATTAGAACCATGGGGTTATACCAAGCACCGACTGACCGAACTTAAGGTCCTCATTGGCCAAGGTGTCAAACTTGTAGAACTTTGCAAATGTGTTTGACCCCGACCAAGTAGCTGCTCGGCAAATTTGCAATGCTGAGACCCCCCTGGCAGCCGCCCAGGATGAGCCCACCTTTCTAATAGAATGGGCCTTCACCGATTCCGGTAACGGCAATCCAGACGTGGAATGAGCATGCTGAATCGTGTTACAGATCCAGCGTGCAATGGTCTGCTTGGAAGCAGGACACCCAACCTTGTTGGGAGCATACAGGACAAACAGAGCCTCTGTTTTCCTAATCTGATCCGTTCTGGTGACATAAATCTTCAAGCTCTGACCACATCCAGAGATTTTGACTCAGCGAAGGCGTCAGTAGCCACAGGCACCACAATAGGTTGGTTCTTGTGGAAAGAGGAAACCACCTTCGGTAGAAATTGTTGACGTGTCCTCAATTCAGCTCTATCTTCATGGAAGATCAAATAAGGGCTCTTGTGAGACAAGGGAGCTAACTCAGACACCCGCTGTGCAGATGCCAAGGCCAACAGGATGACCACTTTCCAAGTGAAGAATTTCAACTCCACCTTCCGTAAAGGTTCAAACCAATGTGATTGAAGGAACTGCAACACCACATTAAGGTCCCATGGTGCCACTGGAGGCACAAATGGAGGTTGGATGTGCAACACGCCTTTCACGAATGTCTTAACTTCTGGAAGGGAGGCCAATTGTTTCTGAAAGAAAACCGATAAGGCTGAAATCTGTACCTTAATTGAGCCCAATTTTAGGCCCGCATCCACACCTGCTTGTAGAAAATGGAGAAAACGTCCTAGCTGAAATTCTTCTGTATGAGCCTTCTTGGATTCACACCAAGAAACATATTTTCTCCAAATACGGTGGTAATGTTTAGACGTTACCCCTTTTCTGGCCTGAATAAGTGTGGGAATGACTTCACTGGGAATACCCTTACGGGCTAGGATTTTGCGCTCAACTGCCACGCCGTCAAACGTAGCCGCAGTAAGTCCTGATACACGCGCTGAGGAAGAGGCCAGGGATCTCCTATGAGTAATTCCTGAATATCTGGATACCAAGCCCTCCTTGGCCAGTCTGGGACAATGAGGATCGCCCGGATATTTGTTCTTCTTATGATCTTTAGAAATTTTGGAATGAGAGGAAGTGGGGGGAATACATACACCGACTGAAACACCCACGGTGTCACCAGAGCATCCACTGCTATTGCTTGAGGGTCCCTTGACCTGGAACAATATCTCTGAAGCTTCTTGTTGAGACGAGAAGCCATCATGTCTACTTGAGGAACTCCCCAACGACCTGTCACCTCTGCGAAGACTTCTTGGTGGAGGACCCACTCTCCTGGATGGAGATCGTGTCTGCTGAGGAAGTCTGCTTCCCAGTTGTCCACTCCTGGAATGAAGATCGCTGACAGAGCGCTTGTATGCTTTTCTGTCCAGCGGAAAATCCTTGTGGCTTCTGCCATTGCCACTCTGCTTTTCGTTCCGCCCTGACGGTTTATGTACGCTACTGCTGTTACATTGTCCGACTGGATCAGTACAGGCAGATCTCGAAGATGTTCCACTTGCAGAAGGCCGTTGTAAATGGCCCTTAACTCCAGAACATTTATGTGGAGACAAGTTTCCTGACTTGACCATCTTCCTTGGAAGTTTTCTCCCATTGTGACTGTCCCCCAGCCTTGGAGGCTTGCATCCGTGGTCACTAGGATCCAGTCCTGTATCCCGAACCTGCGCCCCTCTAGGAGGTGAGAGCTGTGCAGCCACCACAGGAGTGATACCCTGGTCTTGGAGGACAGGATTATCCTCCGGTGCATGTGTAGGTGGGACCCGGACCACTTGTCCAACAGGTCCCACTGGAACACTCTGGCATGGAACCTGCCAAACTGAATGGCCTCGTAGGCCGCAACCATCTTCCCCAGCAACCGAATGCATTGATGCACAAAAGGAACAAAATCACCACTTTATCCTTTGGCGCTGTTGGTAGAATAGGTAACACTCTCAGAATTCCACCTCCTCAAATGTTCCTCCCGGCAGCAGCTTTCTTACAACTTCCAAACATGCTCAAAAACAGAAGGAAAAAAATCTCATAGTGTATCACCCCTTCAATATATTTAACATGCAAGGTTTGATGATATAACCCCCTACCGGAAATAGTAGTCTACTTGATATGTAGACAAGGACACATTTACTGGAGCGGCATCAGCCAATCATGATCCTACTTCTTCCGTCAATGGACTTTCAATGTTCGTCCGTTGTATATGTGGGATAAAGGAAAAGCTTCCACTAGTGTAATACAATCTTTTTAATAGATTTCATAAACCAAAACAATATTTAAAATGGACTCTCACCCGGTCATGTGGTCTACCCCACAAAAGAAGTAGACAAATGCACATAGGTTTTAACAATATCACAGGCGTCCCTAGGATTTGCACTATTCCATCTGACCATGAGAGAGCTTCATAAAACAGTCCTCAGCCTGACGTCTTGAAACTCCAGCTTGTATCTCTGGGATACTATTTGTAAAATCCATGGGTCTAGGTCCGAACGAACCCAAAACTGACTGAAGAGTTTGAGACGTGCCCCCACCGGTGCGGACTCCCGCGTAGGAGCCCCAACGTCATGCAGTGGAATTGGCAGAAGCCTGGGAGGACTTCTGCTCCTGGCTGCCTGACAAGGCTGGTGATCGTCTACCTCTTCCCCTTCCTCTAGTAGCAAGGAAGGAAGAACCTCGGCACTTTCTGTATTTATTGGGCCGAAAGGACTGCATCTGATAGTAGTGCGTTTTATTTTGTTGTGGAGGAACATAAAGGTAATAAGGCCTTACCTTTATATGGTAGAGATTCCATACTTTTCTTGGAATCAGCATCAGCATTCCATTGGTGAATCCACAACGCACGCCTAGCTGAGACTGCCATGGCATTGGCCTTTGATCCCAAAAAGACCAATATCTCTCGCAGCTTCCTTAAGGTATGCTGCAGCGTCCTTGATATAACCCAGCGTCAAGAGGATGCTATCCCTATCTAGGGTATCTATATCAGATGACAAGTTATCTGCCCACTTTTCGATAGCACTACTTACCCACGCAGACGCAATGACAGGTCTGAGTAGCGTACCCGTGGTTGCATAAATGGACTTTACCATAGTTTCTTGTTTACGATCCGCAGGATCCTTAAGGGCCGCCGTGTCAGGTGACGGGAGAGCCACCTTTTTAGACAAACGTGACAGGGCCTTGTCCACAGTGGGGGGGTGACTCCCACTGTTCCCTATCCGCCGAGGGAAATGGATAAGCTACCGTAATTCTTTTGAGAATCTGAAACTTTCTGTCAGGATCTTCCCAGACTTTTTCAAATAGCATGTTCAGTTCATGAGAGGGAGGAAACGTTAACTCAGGTTTCCTTTCCTTATACATACAGACCCTTTTATCAGGGACAGCTGGGTCCTCAGTGATATGTAAATACCAGTCGTTTGTGTCCCTAATACAGCCTCCTCCTGGGAAGACCCTTCAGCCTCAGACATGTCGACACTCGTGCACCAAACACCCACAGACACACCGGGCATATAGGGGACAGACCCACAGTAAAGTCTGTCAGAGAGACACAGAGGGGATTTGCCAGCTCACAACCCAGCACAAAATCAACGGGTCTGAAATCACCAAGAAATTGCCTCAGACCTATAGCGCTTTTACTATCACATATATTGCACCAATTTACATTCTCTTGCTGTCGGGATTTCAGCGTCAGTCTTATGACCGTCGGGATCCTTAACTGAATCCCTCTGACCGACATCGAAAGTTTGTGTTATCACATTAGGGGGTAAATTTACTAAGGTGGGAGATTTTTAGAACTGGTGATGTTGCCCATAGCAACCAATCAGATTATATCTATTATCTGCTAGTAGCAGCTAGATAAATGGTAAGTAGAATCTGATTGGTTGCCATGGGCAACATCACCAGTTCTAAAAATCTCCCACCTTAGTAAATTTAGCCCTAGGAGTTTAATTAGCACATGACTTCCTAAGTGAGAATACCCCTTGAACGGTTTTCAAATGTCAATGCATTTTAAAAATCAAAATATGAACATGCCACAAGTCTATCATTTTGGACAGGTTTCTGCCACAACTGTATATACTAGTTAATTTGTCATTTTATGATCATTACTTTTGTGTACGTAAGTATTAAACTGCTGGACCAGTCAGCCTTCAAGTATATAAAATCATAAAACACAGATGTGCCCTCATACATGTAGCCTCAATACAACATGCAGTGTGAGATGCCTGGTGTGAGTGATCCGCCAGGTCCCAAGCAACTCTGCTAATGCCAGGCGTCTTTTTTGCCAAAAATGCGTCTTAGTCACAACGTAATGCGGCTAGGGCGCACAAGGAGACTGCAGATTAATTTGATAGATGACACTTGTATATCGGTGTGTGACTGAGTCTGCATATGGAGCAGAACAGAACTTATTCAGAGACTCAGTCGCACACAGATATACTGTACGTCATATATCAAATTAATCAGCACAGTCTCTTTGTGTGTCCTAGTCGCATTGTGTTGAGACTAAGATGCATTTTTTGGGGGAAAAATAAAGCTGCCCAACGCCAGACGATTCTCACGCGAACTGGCGTGCCGAGAGGGGCTGTTTGGAGTGACTGCAACAAAGATGTATAAGGACATATCTGTACCTTATTCCCACTTTAAAGGTATGCTCAAATGCCTATAGAAAACAAAAATGTAAAAGCGAAAACACATTATTCATATACAGTCTGTACACAATCAACTAAAGAATTGTGCACCATAAATATTAACCAGTTCAATTCTTCAAGCAGTGAATGACTTGAATAACCTATCTCGAATAGAACAGGGTTCATTAATTCATCCCCATTATTCTGCATGCTGTAAGGAAACATGTGAGCTCCTCTAAGTAACAGGCTATAAATATTCATTTCACTGATGTTTAGAAGTATACAGAAAATTGAATCTTATACAAGGGTGGTTTAAACGCTAGCGGGACTACTTAGATCTTTTTCCTTTTTGCTACATGTCCTTCATATCTACACAGGATGACACGGGTAGTTTCTTCTGCAGGTCACTTCAAGGATTCATCCAGTGCGGTATCACTATTCCACAGAGGCTGAGCCCATAACAAACGTCTCTTTTTCAGTGACCTGCTGGAGTTAAAACAAGGCCTCACCACCACTTAGCTGATCTGACCAATACCTGTGAGAGCGTTCCTTTGTCATGTCACATTCTTATGGAGATAAATTGCTAGGTGTGGGTTCCCATGATAGAACATGAGCTTATTAAAACTTACAACCTGTCAGCAGTGCAGAACAAATTATATTGCAGAGCTCCCTAGCCTGCCGATTATAGTGTACACTGATTTACAGACTTTACCTGAAGTATTCGTTCTTAAGACTCTATTCACAAGTCACCTAGCAAACAATCTATGGCCAAACTGCTGAACATACATAGCTGTTGGTAGAAAAATGTGGATGATGTGAGAAACAGAAATATTGAAAAATTGGTACTATCCTATTGTGCAGCCTGTGCTAAACAAAAGAAAAACGGATCACACCTAAATCTCCACAAAATACATATAAAACAGACACAATTGTTATGGGCCCTACTCACTGGCCGATGTGCCCGACGGCCGATACGGCCGACGAGCGACCCGGCGGCGGGGGGGGCAGTGACGGGGGGAGTGAAGCTTCTTCACTCCCCCCGTCACCCGGCTCCATAGACGTGCAGGCAAATATGGACGAGATCGTCCATATTGGCCTGCATGCACAGCCGACAGGAGACCAGCGATGAACGAGCGCGGGGACGCGCATCGTTCATCGCTTAAGTCTCCACACTGAAAGATATGAACGAGATCTCGTTCATTTATGAACGAGATCGTTCATATCTTTCAAAATATCGGCCAGTGTGTAGGGCCCATTATACAAGGGCGCTTGGAGTCTACAGTACCATTACTTCCCTTAAGGAACCTTTACACTGTGCCATTCTAGCTATGAACAATTTTCACTTAACGATTTCCCTTGAAGCTCTCGTAGTCCACAACCAACGATCCTGACTATACTGTACGCACTGAAAGATTTTGGCTATGAACGATTTTGACTATACAGTGGGCTGGAGTTTCTGCGGGAGTGGGTGGGACTTCTGGAGAGGATAATCATTATTGTTGGCTTATATCTTTCTTTGGTACCATACACACACACAAACGATATACACGATCTAAGCCAAAATAGACTGTGCATGCACAGTCTATTTTTTCCAGCGATGACGATATGCGGGAGCGTGCATCGTTCAGTCTATACACATGGTACGATATGCACTAGTTTTTCTAACGATACAGACTATGTAGTTCTTATTATTATCTAGAATCGTACCATATGTATGCGGCTTTAGGTTTTTTTATCCTCTTTCAGCCTCAATAATGGTTGATGCAGGTACAGTGTATACTGTATGCAAAACAAAAGAAAGAACATACAAATTCCTTATGTAGTACAAAAGATCTTCTGGGTGATTTTCAGTGTGCAAATTACATAAAATGTGGTGTAAGCACCCCTATAATTATATACTGATTTCATGGAGGTGCCCCCTCAACACTGCACTCACAGGTCACAAGTACAGAAAAGTCCCATCGCAATAATCTCACTTCTATTAAACCAATCACAGTCACCTTATACGTATGTTATAAGGTGAAAGCGATTGGTTTAACGGGGATGCCCCCTCAACATAGCACTCACAAATTCAGGAAGTGAAGCAGGCATATCAGGTGGCTCTTTATTGTCCTGAAGCTGGAGTAAAGCTTTCCTCTGCCCTCAGATGGCTACAGCGCTCTTGTGCATTACGGTTATCAAATGTATAGAGCATGAAAGCGAGAGAGAGAATTCTTAATTCTGTAATTCCAATCCATATAACAGAACAACAAGACAGTAAAATAAGCATGGAAGGACTCCTACTGTATATCAGGAGTTTCACAAGTTATCAGAAAATGGGTCTGTGTTTACTATATAGTGTACTCCTTTCTCCGCAGAAAGGTATCCTTCTTTCCAAATCTTGACTGCCCCAACCAGATGTCTATACTCAAAGCGCCACTATACAACAACGGAGTGTGTTTTAAATGTGAGAAACAGCTCAGGTGCCCAAGAAATCTATCAGAGCCTACAACCTCGAGAACATGATGATGCCTAATAACATAGGATTCTAGATTCATTTTTCAGTATCGGGTGTCCAAGAGAAGGGTTGGCTTTTATAGAGCACATAGGATCCATGTAATAGGGGTGCCTATTATTATTTATTATTATTATTATTATAATATTATTACTATTATTCTGCTTTACAATTATGGGGCACCAAATTAAACAGACATTCCCACAAACCGCAACCTACTGGCTGCCTGTATGTAATTGCAACTGGTCAGATAAAGGAAACAATTTTAAAATGACCTATATCGCCTACAAGTGAATTGGGCTAAAACCTCTCTGTACTTAAGACTATCTGCTGCACCTGTCTCTATTTATGGACCTAACGTCAGACCATATGATTTCCCTCCATGCACATGACCTATTTATTAGCATTGCTTCAGCAAAACAGATGACAGACAGTAGATGCTGCATGCTCTCTCTGCCATCTGCTCACATCATACATATAGCTACTGTCCGGTGCAGAACAGGCTAAAATGGGGTGAGGATTGTCTTGTGAATAAACCAATTATTTGTACAGAGCTATCAAAACAAAGCAAAAAAACTCCAATAGAGAATTCCTGGTATGAAAAATCTCATACGCTACTGTAATGCTCATCCATGATTTACTTTCAATACATACTTATTAAATATACATCACGTTAAGGTACACTCTTAAATTGAAATGATAGTTTCTGGAAATGGCAATTTTCCTTGTAGAGGAGTATTGGCATAAACTTTCATTGCCTTCTTTCCTGGAATTTCTGCACTCTGTACTCAGTCATATTTCTGTGTTTAGAGTGTGTGTTTGTCAACTCCTAATTAACAAAAAACAAATAATCAGACAACAGACAGGTAGCATTTCTTCAGACATAATTATGCTACCCCAAATAAACTGAAAAAAGCAGCAGCTATTACAAAACGGTCTCAGACATGGAGAAAACCAAAACCTAGAACAAAAATGAAGGTTAAGAACCCTGATATGCTGAAGAGTATTGTAAATATTCCTTCCTTACCATACAGGAGAGGGGATGGGTGAGAATAGTACAGTAGTAGTCAGTGCATACAGATGTGCCCTCTTACATGCTTGTTGCAGTCACGCTAAACAGCCCTTGAAGTCATGTGATTCTGTGGAGGGACTTGGTAGCGCCAAGCGTCTTTTTGCATTAGTTCTGCGAAATGCATTGTAGACGCAAAGTGATGTAATTGGACATACATGCAGCTTCTGCTGATTAAAATGATATGCAGCATGCCTATATTCTGTGCATAATTGCGGCTCTACCTGCATCCAAAATGCCACGCTACAGTGTTTTCCATGGAAACACTGTAGCATAGCATTTTGTATGCAAATACAGTCGGCTCGGCACTACCGAGTCACACGGCACTCACACGTTATGTGTAACGCGACTTGTAGCGTACGTAGCAAAGATGTAAGAGGACACATCTGTAGGTGCAGGGTGCTAATCAGTGAAGAGGCCATATTTACACTTTGGAGGGCAACATTTTAGACATGATGTATAGCTACAGCTACTGTAGCTTTAGAGGTACATCAAGTCTAAAATTTTGTCCTCCAAAATTTAAATATACTCTCCTCACTGATTAGCACCCTGCACCTAGAGCAGTGTTTTTCAACCACTGTGCCGTGGCACACTAGTGTGCCCTGAGCAGTCTCCAGGTGTGCTGCCATAGTAGCACAGTCAGGCCAGTCAGTGTTTTGCCGCTACGGAGGCCGTAGAACGATCAATACTGGTGGGTTTAGTGGTTGCAGAGCCAGTTCTAATTTTGGGCCCGACCATTGTTGGGCTCTTTTGGCTTTTTTAGATGTGGCTCAGGCGTTACCTATGGAGAAGCTGCGACATGACATCCTAGGACACGCAACTGCACCATGCATCACCATTATATTTAAGTGTGCCTTGGCAATATTTAAATCTTGTTCAGTGTGACGCGAGTTGTAAAACGTTGAAAATCTCTGACCTAGAGTGACCACTAGTTCAGGAAGCATCAAAACAAACCAATCCTGTGCGGAATGTATCTTCTATGTCATCAAATGGCTCCTGACACATACAGATGTGTACTCATACATGCAAGCCTTGCAGAGTAGTGTAGTGATATGACAAAACCACTTCACAAGACTGCACTGATTCATTTGCTATGCAATGTATTGCTATGTATATGTTTGTGTGTGACTGAGTCTCAATCTGTATACAAAGCCCAACGGAAGTTGGAGTGGGAAAAAAGCTTCTGCTGCTGCATCCTACCACTTCACACACAGATTCAGGCTCCAGAATCTGTTGCACACAGATCTAAAAGTGTTGCATATCAGATTAATCAGTGAAGTCTTGTAAAGCGGTTTTGTTGCATCTGATTGCGACTGTCCCTCAGTCCTGCTTGTGTTTCTGATAGCCCTGTCAGTGGACACTAGGCAAACAAAATGTACTTTCAGTCCAGTAGTGCTATATGACAGGACTTCCACCTTATACATATTGAATGCGTCTTATATAGGTCAGAAGGAACAATATTGAAATATAAGAAAGTAATTAAACATTTTAAAGAGAGGATGATCGTATAATAAGCTGCTCTACAAATGTACATGTGTCATGCAGAAGGTCCAGACAATTATCTGGAAGCCTTAATACCACAGATGACCTCAGTCTGACGTAAATGGAGAATCTCGGGTATATCAGTATTTATTAGGAAAAGTTGATCTATTTTGCTGGATGTTTATTAGACTTATAAACCAGGGAGCAATCTATATAATTACATGCATTGCTCTAAGTTTTATTTGTCATTTATGGTGACATAATTTACACAACACAGCATCTTGTGCATGCGATTTATTGTCCAGTAAATGTAATTGTACTGAATTCACCCACTATTACGAAGTACACGGATTAGGAGAGGTATTTTGTTACTTACGGAAACAGGTTACATTTCCTCTCCTTCACTTTGTGCACAGATCGCTTTCACACCTGACAGCTCCCTAATAGAAGAGGCGAACCCCTATAATGTTAGGGACCTGTCCGATTGAGGTCATTATGACGATTGGTGGGCAGGCTCATATATTGGCCAATATATGCCAAGAACCTCAGAAACAGTATGTGTAATTAAATGTATTACAATTCTAATGGTTGTATGGTGCACCTGCTCTCTTGCTCTTATGTTGTATCACCCACAATTGAATAAGCACCTAACTGTTGTTACTGGAACCTGCACTGCTTATTGTGAACCTTGAACTCGAGATGTAGTCACATTACCGGCGGTCGGGATCCCGGCCGTCAGTATACCAATGCCTGGATCCCGACCGCTTGAAATCCCGACTGTCGGAATGACGACACACAGCGACTATGTGGCCCCCCTGCCCAGAGCCGGCCCTAGCCAATTTGATGCCCTAGGCAAAATTTTGTCTGGTGCCCCCTAGCTCCGCCGCTAGTTCTGCATCTGTACCTGCAACGCTCAGGTAGTGGGGCCCACCGGGGGTTACCCTGTGGGCCAGTTCAACTCTGCACAATGCCACACAGTAATGACCATAATACATATAATTCCACACAGTAAAGGAACCTTACACATATGCCCCACATTAGTAATGCCCATAATACACATAATGCCACACAGTAATGCACCTTACACATATTCCCCACATTAGTAATGCCCATAAAACGCATATACTGCCACAGACACTGCCACACTTGCTGGTTATACAAAAAGATCAGTATCAAACATGTAGAAACTGTCCATTCTCTTCACTATTCAGTGTGTTTGCTGGTGTCTATTACTCCCGTTAACTGCATGCCCTTTACTTTATACTGTGGGAGCTAAATGCTCAGCCCTCCAGTCTGATGTGTCCAAAAGTCACGCTGCACTGATGTTTCATATAGAAATAGCACAACGCAACTTACTGACCACGTTACAGTGCTAGATGGCAGGGGAATTTTACGGTATGGACTGACTAGGAAATAAAGTGTGGGGAGAACACTGCCCATGTTATGTCCCTGCAGACACCTGGGGTTTGCACAGGGATAAGGGACACACACAGGATGGCAGGGTCCCCCTCCCCCATGTGTACAAGCAGTATAGGTGATGTCAGGTTTCTGTGAAGCAGTCTTCCAAAATACACATGTGTTATCATAAGACGCCATCCAGTAATAACCTTATATAGTCAGTAAAAATGTCACAGGTCCAGGAATTGCATTTACTGGGCTTCTGCTGTCTGTCTGAGGTCTCACAAGTCAGGGGCATTCAAGCATGTCAGAGGAAGTTTAAGGCACAGTGTGCATTTTTTTTGACAAATGTAAACAGCAGTGTATACAAGTACTGATTTAATACATTTGGAAAGTAACAGTTAGTTTGCTGACTGTCCCTCTCAGCATGAGATGTTGCAGGGACATGCTTGGATGCCCCTAGACATGCTTGAATGCCCTAGGCAAATGCCTAGCCTGCCTATAGCTAAGGCCGGCTCTGCCCCTGCCGCTATTCTAGCATCTGGGATCCCTGCCGCCTGTCATGCAATTCCAACCCGTGTACTCAATGCTGACTAGCAAGAGGCAAATAAGACACCTGGTGGTCTCTCTTCTTTTATGTACTCTGAAGATAATGTTTTCTTTACCTTAGTGTTAGGGACCCACCAGATAAGGTCACCTGGATTTTAGTTCGTGGGCCCATACTTTTTGGACTAAAATGATGCCAAGCACCTCGATTTTGCCCTGATAGATTATAGAGCTGGTTATTATTCTGATTATCAGTCCTTGTTTCTATAGAGTGTGCACCTGCATTTTATTTCTTTCTGTGTGAAACTACAAGTCTCAGAATGCCTGAACCTATCATTAAATCTGGAATTAGGGTGTGCAGTCCAAAGTGTACCTATCTATATTTAATTTATAGGATTACTTAGAAAAAACACTATTGGGTTACATGTATAAATACCATAAAGACATTTCCAGGAGATATTTAAGAATGCACAATAGAGAGAAAGAGTCAAATAAAATACGTGTTTATTAGACAGGTAAGTAACAAATACCTGCTGTGCACCAGTGTAAGGGAATTACTTGGTCATCCACGAATAAATACCATTTTCTAATCTAAATCATAACCTCACTGTATTGTATAATATTAGTGTCTTGTTTAGAGGGGGGCGTTTCTTGTTTACATAGACTATATAGAAAATAGCAGAAAAGGTTTAATTTTTTTTCTTTTTTAATAAATGGTCTCCTTTATCTTATATGAACTTTTTTCTTTTTTACTTCGATACCAACATAAAGTTTCTTGATGCTGATGTCTGAGATTTTTTGATCCAATTAATTGATCAACGTCTGCCGTTACGGCATAGTAAAGGACAGATGAAGATTCAATTGAAGAGGAGGAGGTGGAAGCAAAATTCACATTACAGATTATCAGACCGACAGTAGCTCTGAACCCCTCCTCTGCAATGCAACGTGTGCTGTTCAAAAGGGCAAATTTAGCATTTGATCTGAAACATGCTGTTCTATAATAATGCAATAAGTAAGACAATGCAATTTATCTCGAGGTTCCATTGGTGCCAAGGCAGAGGAAAGCAATAAAACCTGGCTACAAGAATTACAGCTGCTAACTTCTGTTTCCTCCTAATCACGTTAACACAGTGCCCTCTGCTATTGTGCTGAAAGGCACTCTTACATGGGAGGGCACGTGCACGACAAGCACCGTGTAAATGTGCGCTCCTGTCTGTGAAGCCCTGTTCTAGGCAATAGATAAAATATTGCATCTTTGTTATTTTGCCCCTTTTATTCCATTAGACCAGATGTGATCTGTAACAACCTCAGACGGCCTGCCCTTCTCTGTACAACAGACAAACTCATTGTTAATTTTTAGTATACAGAAAACAATCTCCTAAAAGGACACCAATATAGAATATTTTTCCCTGAACTGTATGTATTTTATATACAAAACCAGCTTATAACAGAGGCGGCACAATACAAAATGGACTCATTGTTTACATTAGGAAGCTCTATGCTTCTATTCTAATTATATTCCAAAACAGGAATAAGCGACCTGCGATTCTGCAGCTGCTGTGGGAAGAAAGGAGGATTTGCAGTTCACCAACAACCAGAATAACAATTCTACTATAATATTACACACAATCTAATGGTATGCAACAACATTAAAAACATGGGCTAATTTGCCCATTACTTACATATACCACAACACATTTTAATGTGACCCCAATATTAACCCACATTTCCCCCGACTGCTCCCTCCTCATTGTATTACCTGCACTTCTCATGAATTATAAAATTACCAGACAGCAGCAATCATTTCTGGCAATTAGTTCCCGAACATGAGATTCCAGCCACGTACTATACTACTTGTGCACTTACCCTGGGCTTCATGTAGGTCTGAATACTTTCTAAATCAGGAAAATATTCTCTGAGCACCAAGTCTTCCTAATAATATGTTGCACAGATTTGGAATGAATAAAGTACAAGTGGCAGGCAGGAGTTTCTCACAGGCAGCTCCTTCAGTACGCAGTACGCTGAGGTCTGTGAGTAGTTGAAGGAAGCAAGCTGATTTACACACTGAGCCACCCTGCAGCTAACTTCCTAAAAGGAAACCTGCGAAGTTCCACCCAACAATCTTGTAACTGCAGTGTAACCTTGTACAAGGCCAGCAAATCAACAGTTCTGCATAATGAGCAACGTTTTGTATAATGCCAGCGCAGGATATATACTACACGAGGGTGATCAGCTCTGGGAAATTAGCGCATCTGAGTCACAGTCTTCTTCCTATACCTAGTAAAAAGAGGACAGCTGCTTGAGGGAATAGAAACAGTGTTTGCTGTAAACACTTAGACAATGCAAACAAAAAAGGAAAGTACTAAAGTAATTTAGCCAGCAATAGCCTCTTTGGGAGGCAGTCAATTTACAGGCTGTCAAGATATAGACAGCCGGTGAAATACAGGTGGTATGGTATGCTACACGTGTTGTAACAGTATCGGATATATATAGTAATGGTATTCACAATATCCATAATCTGCATCAGAACATTTAAAAATGCCTTATCCAAAATTAGCTATTCTCCATGTATACTTTGGCGATCATTCTTCTAACGACCAATACTTGCTGGGCCATATACTTATTGCAACTAAACTTCTGATAGCCCGTCACCGGCGTACACCAACGGTCCCCGCTATTGAAGCTACCGAAAATATGATCCAATCCCATTATGAGTTTGAAACACAGGGGCAACCTATTATTCTTCAGCCACTTGGCTGTGTTGGTTCCCGTAGAGCAACTATTGGCAAGCGAGAGCCCATAGGGCAGATGTTATATATTCCTCACCGAATTTGAACCCGTAATTGTATACGTTTATCATGTCTGTGCGGGATCAGGTCGGGAACTTGACATTTTATTATATTGTATTTTCATATTGTCATGTTGCTGAAATTACTTGTGTGCATTTCCATGAGCTTTTCATTTTGGACCTGGATGCTTTATGTATGATTTCAAGTTAATTTGTGTGTACCTCCCATCCCATTCCCCCCATATTCCCCTGTGTATTTATTTTCTGTACCCCCCCCCCCTTTTCCTTACATTACTGTTAAAATTCACCAAAAATATAATACGAAAGAGAAAAAAAAACATAGAACATTTTACTGTATTGTCCACCTTTAGGTGACTGCAATTTCTTCTATGCACCCTTATGCAACATTTACTAAATAAGTTGTTTTTTTACCTTTAAGCTTTCTTCGATGCTACCCAGCCATGCCACTATAACATCAGGCAGAGCTATTGTCATTACTATGAATACAACCCTGATGGAAAAATTAGTTCATAAAACAAGGCAAGTAAACAAAACAATCATAAATTGAGTCGTACGAATATGGGAAAAACTCTTATGCTGGAAATTTGTCCGTCCTGATTTATTCATTTATCGATGCTAGAGTTACTGCAGCAGAATAAACACAGACAAATCTGGCGACAGGTCAGTAACACAATAGTAACTCCGGACAAAGCAGCATTTCTGGCATTTCCCAAGTTATTTCCCTCTTCCTCAGCACCAAAGAGGAATGTCATGACAGGAAGAAGCTCTTCAGTAACAAATTTGCCTGCAAGAATATGTGACCACCACAAGTAATTAAAAGAACACAGAAATTCTGTAAGATTTAACATATTAGGTACTGGTCAATAGCAAGTTTCTTTTTGTAGGTAGGGCCTAAGAGGCCCCTTTATCAAAAATATAATTGCATCTATTTCCCTGAGAACATCCGTTTTCAGGGGTTAGCCACAAATATTAAGGCACCCATTTATCTAATGGCCCATACACACGGTGAGATTTGGGCAATGCCAGATTCTCACTATGCGACAGGGGCTAGGTCGGCATTGCAAGCACATAATGAGTGTGCTTGCGATACTGACTATGTGCGATTTTGGCTAAGTGTCAATTTTGACTCTTCTATAGAGATAGTCAAAATTTACTTGCCTGCACAGTATATCGATGCTTGCGATGCCGATCGCGCGGGACCGCGCATCGGCTCGGGATCACAAGATGACTTTCACCTTGCGATCTGCACTAACTTTTCTTACGATTTTGACTATATAGTCAAAATCGTAAGAATAAATCTCAACGTGTGTACACACCATAAGAGTGCTAAAACTCGTTGCTTATGATAAATGGTGCCCCAAGCCAATCAGCTCTTAACTGTCCTTTTCAATCACATGAGAGCCAGCAGCTGAACACATGACCGTTATGAGCCGATTGGCTGCAGCACCATTTATCATATATAAGTTTTAGTACTCACAATGAGTTTTATTACTCTTTGACAAATGCACCTTCAAAGAATCCCTGGAATTAATTACTAATACCCCTTTTATACCTAAAACTGCGGGTCTAACCGGGAATACGGTCCCGGGATCATGCAAGGGACATTCCCGGGTAAGGCGCCTTCACACCGCAGTCAGCAGCCCGGCATTGGTTGCTGACGTCAGCGGTGACACGGCGGGGGCGGCGCTAGAAATCACATGATCTCCAAGCGCCGCCTGTACATAGAGAGTGAACGGGAGCCGGGGCGCATTGACCCGGCTCCCGTTAACACCGCACAGTGAGCAGGGTTGAAATACCAGGTCACTGGACCCGGTATTTCAACCCCGGCACCCTTTCATACCACACATGAACACGGGTTATGCACGTTCATGTGACAAAAACCCGTGTTCAGAGGTGCTGGTGTGAAAGGGGTATAAGGGACTACAGCAGATTCTTCCGATACCAGCTGCGATCCCTCCATTCCTGCCTGCAGCCATATCCCCAATAGGTTTCTATGGGCGATGCAATGCTCCCAGATTTATCAATATCCAGAATGCGAAGAAATATGGATATTGGCCCCACTGCTAACGCCATCTGAAAATGGTGGCCGCCCATTGTAGCCTATGGCTACACATCGCATATGCAGTCGTCAGAGGGCTCCCCTGGAACCCTCCCCGGAAGTGGCCACTATGCCTGTGCGACAGCGGGATCTGGGATCTGCAGCAGCAGCGGCACCACACTTGGCACATCGCAGGGACCGCCTTTGCCGGATCATACATCCAGCCGATATGATCGTACTAATACCGCGCCCAGATGGCATTGAATATGCGATCAATGGTAAATGGACCCCTTAGTCTTACAAGTTTATGCTACCAGTCTACACACTGCTCTCATGTACCAGCCCAGATTCTTACATACACTGCTAGCTGACAATTCTATATTACTGCTGGAAACACAAAAAGCTCCAGTGACTAAGAACTAACCGAATATTACAACATAAGTGGTGCTTACCTCATCATATGCCCAATAGAAATGAAAAGGAATTTAATGAATTATGAATGGGCATGTTAGTAAATACACACAAAATCTGTCACACAGACAGACGCTACTCGGCCCATGTGTATAACTATCACCTATCTGACCACGTCTGAAGAGGTTAATCTATGAAGCTAGTGCATCAAATGTTTTCATCTTGTCCAATTTTCCCTAAAACTGTAACAATGGACTCTGGGCCTAATTTGGAGATGTACATAGTCCTGATAAGTTCTATCCATAGTCCCACCATTCTGAACACAACCTTCTCTGCAACAAGCCGGCTCCACTAACAGCATTTCCTGACAGCAGCAGGACATAATGCAGTTTAGGGCAAATGGCTTTTGCTGACACAAGTAATTCCGCCAGTATTATTTGTGATCATGGCAGTGCTCTGGTTACAATGCGTTTATCACATGCAACATGCACTACTAGACCTAGGTAATTGTTAGAAGCTTGTTGTCACTGTTGTCAGTTTACATAAGTTTCAATCAATTTGGATTACATCTGTGAATTCTGAATGAAGCACAATGATAACTGGTGTCACAAAACCACTTACAGTACAAGCTATGTCATACACAGGGAATCCTGCCACTTAGAAAAAGGTTCCATTGTTCAGGCTTAGTTGACCATTTACATTAAGGCCAACCGATTAGTGTTCACTGTAGCAACCACAGTGAGGAGGGTATATTCTAATTTTGAAGGGCAAAATTTTATACGCAATGTATCGCTACAGTCAGGGCCGGCACAACCCACCTAGGGGGCACTACTGTGTGTCGTATCATGAATAAGGGGCACTACAATGTGGTGTAATATGAATCAGGGGCACTATGTGTGGAGTAATGTGATTAAGATTGTGCTACTGTGTAGCTTCATTTGAAGTGGAGGTACTATTGTGTGGTATCCCTTTGGATGGTCGACAGTCATTAGGTCGACCACTATTGGTCGACATTGACTATTGGTTGACCTAAGGACTGTCGACCATTCATACCGGAACCATATTGTGTGGCCACCCCTTTTCTTTGTGAGACCACACCCCTTTTTTGTGACGCACACTCTCCCTTTATTACGAATGTGAGTGAGGGTGCAAATGTAACATTTGCAGGGAAACACCCTAGGGCAGTGGTTCCCAAACTGTGTGCCTAGGTACCCTGGGGTGCCATGGGGCTCTTGCAGGGGTGCCTTGGGTTGGTAGACCAGATCAAATCAAATCATTAATAGTCAAAGTGATAGGCAAAACTAGTGTCTGACAATCATAAACTTGTGGACAATTAGAAGCAAAATTGTACACCACCACATAACTGACCCTAAGGATGCCAGGTAGACACTATTTACTAAATGTAATATTTTTTTCCAAAATTATGAATAAAAAAAACTTTATCCTAGGGGTGCCGTGAAAAAAATGCTAATATTCTAGTGTGCCGTGATTCAGGAAAGTTTGGGAACTACTGCCCTAAGGCCTCCCCTGGCAACAGCTACTGTAGCCTCAAACTTGAAACGTAGCAGGCTGGCCACCATTACTTCAGACTAAACCAGACTACTTTACCCATCTTCGCTCAAGGAGATACAAGAGGAGAGATGCAGGTGGCCATATTTAAACACTGAAAAGCCTGAATGTCTCCCTGGGCACAACAGCCATCAGCCAGTAAACTATGCTGTAGATCATCAATTCCACAATGGTTGAATCACAAAGATACTTGGTGACAGGAACACAGTTATAAAATGAAATCTTGTGGAATTAACCAGCAGCATTCAGGTTTTCTGTGCCCTTCTACTGCATGCTTTATAACAAATCAATTAATTACAGGTGGCGCCAAGAACGCTAGGGAACAAAGTAATTTACTGGGCATATGTGATTAGGAGAACTGGACAGTAACCTGGTATTCTGCATGCAAACCAAGCAGCTGTACAGTGGGAACTGCCTGTCACTTGTAAAAGAAAACTAGCAAACCTATTCAACTTTCACAAACTGGAAGCTGTAAAAAAAAAAAAAAAAAAAAAACTTTTCAGGTCGAGTTTTAGTCGCCTTCTTTCCTACAAGAAAAACTGAAACAACTATTCATACAGAAAAAATAAAGAAAAAAGTTATTTTTGCATATATTTGCATTTATTAACAGGAAATTGGGATGATACCGGTGTACGTGATGCCGACTGTCAGTATACTGACAGCGTCATACCATCTGCTGATATACCGGCAGCGAGTCCCCTCGTGGGATCGCTAAGCTCACCACAGGTTCTATTCCCACTCGGTTGGTGGCGTGGACCCACCAACCGAGTGGGAATTATGGGGAGGTGTTGACATTCCGACCGCTGGCAATATGTCGGCTGTCAGGATTCCGGCGTCTGGCTCCTGGACACCGGGATCCCGACAGCCGGCATTATAACTACTTCCCTATTAACAGATGTGGGAGCATCCATATTTTTCAATATACAGGTTGAGTATCCCATATCCAAATATTCCGAAATACGGAATATTCCAAAATACGGACTTTTTTGAGTGAGACTGAGATAGTGAAACCTTTGTTTTTTGATGGCTTAATATACGCAGACTTTGTTTAATACACAAAGTTATAAAAAATATTGTATTAAATGACCTTCAGGCTGTGTGTATAAGGTGTATATGAAATATAAATGAATTGTGTGAACATAGACACACTTTGTTTAATGCACAAAGTTATAAAAAATATTGGCTAAAATGACCTTCAGGCTGTGTGTATAAGGGGTATATGTAACATAAATGCATTCTGTGCTTAGATTTAGGTCCCATCACCATGATATCTCATTATGGTATGCAATTATTCCAAAATACGGAAAAATCCCATATCCAAAATACCTCTGGTCCCAAGCATTTTGGATAAGGGATACTCAACCTGTAACAATACTCGCAGCAACAAATAATGCGATAATTGTTGACAACTTGTCTGTGCTTAATAAAAATGTACACAGATACATGGACGTACATAGGCCCTCATTCAGAGTTGATCGCTCGCTAGCTACTTTTTGCAACCGTGCAAACGTATAGTCGCCGCCCACCGGGGAGTGTATTTTCGCTTTGCAAATGTGCGAACGCTTGTGCAGCCGAGCGGGACGAAAACGTTTTTTGCAGTTTCTGAGTAGGTCTGAACTTACTAAGCCCTTGCGATCACTTCAGCCTGTCCGGTCCCGGAATTGACATCAGACACCCGCCCTGCAAACACCTGAACACGCCTGCGTTTTCCCTACCACTCCCAGAAAACGGTCAGTTGACACCCATAAACGCCTTCTTCCTGTCAATCTTCTTGCGATCGGTTGTGCGAATGGATTCGTCGCTAGAAGCCTTGCACAGCAACTACACTGTTTGTACTCGTACGACGCACGTGCGCATTGCGGTGCATACGCATGCGCAGTAGTAACCTGATCGCTGCGCTGCAAAAAACGGCAGCGAACGATCAACTTGGAATGAGGGCCATAGAGACATGTTGTCATATAACTATGCTTTTTGCGCAGTACATAGAGACATGTCGTCATATAACTATGCTTTTTGCACAGTACATAGAGACATGTCGTCATATAACTATGCTTTTTGCGCAGTACATAGAGACATGTCGTCATATAACTATGCTTTTTGCGCAGTACATAGAGACATGTCGTCATATAACTATGCTTTTTGCGCAGTACATAGAGACATGTCGTCATATAACTATGCTTTTTGCGCCATCTGGTGCAAGACGTCTGGCACGACATAGATGCTCTGCTTGAGTACTTTTCCCAAATAAATGTTGCATCTTAATTAGAGAAGTGTACTAAATAATTGGGATTAGCATTTTTTGTCTCAAAGAAATTATCAGATTAAGAAGCACATATAAAGTAAAAGCAGAAAATTCTGTGGTATGCCAAACAGGGCTATTTGGTGCAGTTTGGGGAAAGGTGTTTGTGGGCACATATTAATATACCTATCAGCCGTAACCATAAAACCACTGACAGGTGAGTTGAATAACATTGATTATCTTGTTACAATGGCACCTGTCAAGAGGTGTGATATATTAGGCAGCAAGTGAGGGGTTATTCAGGATTGTTAGCAGACCAAAAAACCGGAGCAGCATAGTTTTGCCCATTAGTGTGCTTTTTTGGTTTGCTAAAAAATAAGGCCCTAAATCTTTGAAGTTGATGTGTTGGAAGCAGGAAAAAATAAGAATTTACTTACCGATAATTCTATTTCTCATAGTCTGTAGTGGATGCTGGGGACTCCGTAAGGACCATGGGGAATAGCGGCTCCGCAGGAGACTGGGCACATCTAAAGAAAGCTTTAGGACTATCTGGTGTGCACTGGCTCCTCCCCCCATGACCCTCCTCCAAGCCTCAGTTAGGATACTGTGCCCGGACGAGCGTACACAATAAGGAAGGATTTTGAATCCCGGGTAAGACTCATACCAGCCACACCAATCACACCGTATAACCTGTGATCTGAACCCAGTTAACAGCATGATAACAGAGGAGCCTCTGAAAAGATGGCTCACAACAATAATAACCCGATTTTTGTAACAATAACTATGTACAAGTATTGCAGACAATCCGCACTTGGGATGGGCTCCCAGCATCCACTACGGACTATGAGAAATAGAATTATCGGTAAGTAAATTCTTATTTTCTCTAACGTCCTAAGTGGATGCTGGGGACTCCGTAAGGACCATGGGGATTATACCAAAGCTCCCAAACGGGCGGGAGAGTGCGGATGACTCTGCAGCACCAAATGAGAGAACTCCAGGTCCTCCTCAGCCAGGATATCAATTTTGTCGAATTTTACAAACGTATTTGCTCCTGACCAAGTAGCTGCTCGGCAAAGTTGTAAAGCCGAGACCCCTCGGGCAGCCGCCCAAGATGAGCCCACCTTCCTTGTGGAGTGGCCATTTACAGATTTTTGGCTGTGGCAGGCCTGCCACAGAATGTGCAAGCTGAATTGTGCTACAAATCCAACGAGCAATAGTCTGCTTAGAAGCAGGAGCACCCAGCTTGTTGGGTGCATACAGGATAAACAGCGAGTCAGATTTCCTGACTCCAGCCGTCCTGGAAACATATATTTTCAGGGCACTGACAACGTCTAGCAACTTGGAGGCCTCCAAGTCCCTAGTAGCCGCAGGCACCACAAATAGGTTGGTTCAGGTGAAACGCTGAAACCACCTTGGGGAGAAACTGAGGACGAGTCCTCAATTCCGCCCTGTCCGAATGGAAAATCAGATAAGGGCTTTTTCAGGATAAAGCCGCCAATTCTGACACGCGCCTGGCCCAGGCCAGGGCCAACAGCATGACCACTTTTCATGTGAGATATTTTAACTCCACAGATTTAAGTGGTTCAAACCAATGTGACTTTTGGAACCCAAAACTACATTGAGATCCCAAAGTGCCACTGGAGGCACAAAAGGAGGCTGTATATGCAGTACCCCTTTTACAAACGTCTGAACTTCAGGGACTGAAGCTAGTTCTTTTTGGAAGAAAATTGACAGGGCCGAAATTTGAACCTTAATGGACCCCAATTTCAGGCCCATAGACACTCCTGTTTGCAGGAAATGTAGGAATCGACCCAGTTGAATTTCCTCCGTCGGGCCTTACTGGCCTCGCACCACGCAACATATTTTCGCCAATTGCGGTGATAATGTTTTTGCGGTTACATCCTTCCTGGCTTTGATCAGGATAGGGATGACTTCATCCGGAATGCCTTTTTTCCTTCAGGATCCGGCGTTCAACCGCCATGCCGTCAAACGCAGCCGCGGTAAGTCTTGGAACAGACAGGGTCCTTGCTGGAGCAGGTCCCTTCTTAGAGGTAGAGGCCACGGATCCTCCGTGAGCATCTCTTGAAGTTCCGGTTACCAAGTCCTTCTTGGCCAATCCGGAACCACGAATATAGTGCTTACTCCTCTCCATCTTATCAATCTCAGTACCTTGGGTATGAGAGGCAGAGGAGGGAACACATACCCTGACTGGTACACCCACGGTGTTACCAGAGCGTCTACAGCTTATTGCCTGAGGGTCCCTGGACCTGGCGCAATACCTGTCGAGTTTTTAATCATGTGGAAGACTTCTGGGTGAAGTCCCCACTCTCCCGGGTGGAGGTCGTGCTGAGGAAGTCTGCTTCCCAGTTGTCCACTCCCGGAATGAATACTGCTGACAGTGCTATCACATGATTTTCCGCCCAGCGAAAAATCCTTGCAGCTTCTGTCATTGCCCTCCTGCTTCTTGTGCCACCCTGTCTGTTTACGTGGGTGACTGCCGTGATGTTGTCCGACTGGATCAACACCGGCTGACCTTGAAGCAGAGGTCTTGCTAAGCTTAGAGCATTGTAAATGTCCCTTAGCTTCAGGATATTTATGTGAAGTGATGTCTCCAGGCTTGACCATAAGCCCTGGATATTCCTTCCCTGTGTGACTGCTCCCCAGCCTCGCAGGCTGGCATCCGTGGTCACCAGGACCCAGTCCTGAATGCCTAATCTGCGGCCCTCTAGAAGATGAGCACTCTGCAACCACCACAGGAGGGACACCCTTGTCCTTGGTGACAGGGTTATCCGCTGATGCATCTGAAGATGCGACCCGGACCATGTGTCCAGCAGGTCCCACTGGAAAGTTCTTGCGTGGAATCTGCCAAATGGGATTGCTTCGTAGGAAGCCACCATTTTTCCCAGAACCCTTGTGCATTGATGCACTGAGACTTGGCTCGGTTTTAGGAGGTTCCTGACTAGCTCGGATAACTCCCTGGCTTTCTCCTCCGGGAGAAACACCTTTTTCTGGACTGTGTCCAGGATCATCCCTAGGAACAGAAGACACGTCGTCGGAACCAGGTGCGATTTTGGAATATTGAGAATCCAATCGTGCTGCCGCAACACTACCTGAGATAGTGCTACACCGACCTCCAACTGTTCCCTGGATCTTACCCTTATCAGGGAATTGTCCAAGTAAGGGATAACTAAAATTCACTTCCTTCGAAGGAATATCATCATTTCGGCCATTACCTTGGTAAAGACCCGGGGTGCCGTGGACCATCCATACGGCAGCGTCTGAACTGATAGTGACAGTTCTGTACCATAAACCTGAGGTACCCTTGGTGAGAAGGGTAAATTTTGACATGAAGGTAAGCATCCTTGATGTCCCAAGACATCATGTAGTCCCCTTCTTCCAGGTTCGCAATCACTGCTCTGAGTGACTCAATCTTGAATTTGAACCTCTGTATGTAAGTGTTCAAAGATTTTAGATTTAGAATCGGTCTCACCGAGCCGTCTGGCTTCGGTACCACAACAGTGTGGAATAATACCCCGTTCCCTGTTGCAGGAGGGGTACCTTGATTATCACCTGCTGGAAATACAGCTTGTGAATGGCTTCCAAAACTGTCTCCGTGTCAGAAGGAGACATCGGTAAAGCCGACTTTAGGAAACGGCGAGGGGGAGACGTCTCGAATTCTAATTTGTACCCCTGAGATATCACCTGAAGGATCCAGGGGTCTACTTGCGAGTGAGCCCACTGCGCGCTGAAATTCATTGAGACGGGCCCACCACCGTGCATGATTCTGCTTGTAAAGCCCCAGCGTCATACTGAGGGCTTGGCAGAGGCGGGAGAGGGTTTCTGTTCCTGGGAACTGGCTGATTTCTGCAGCCTTTTTCCTCTCCCTCTGTCACGGGACAGAAATGAGGAACCTTTTGCCCCTTGTCCACGAAAAGACTGCGCCTGATAATACGGCGTCTTCTCATGTTGAGAGGCGACCTGGGGTACAAACGTGGATTTTCCAGCTTTTGCCGTGGCCACCAGGTCTGAAAGACCGACCCCAAATAACTCCTCCCCTTAATAAGGCAATACTTCCAAATGCCGTTTGGAATACGCATCACCTGACCACTGACGTGTCCATAACCCTCTACTGGTAGAAATGGACAACGCACTTAGACTTGATGCCAGTCGGCAAATATTCCGCTGTGCATCACGCATATATAGAAATGCATCTTTTAAATGCTCTATAGGCAAAAATATACTGTCCCTATCTAGGGTATCAATATTTTCAGTCAGGGAATCCGACCACGCCAACCCAGCACTGCACATCCAGGCTGAGGCTATTGCTGGTCGCAGTATAACACCAGTATGTGTGTAAATACATTTTAGGATACCCTCCTGCTTTCTATCAGCAGGATCCTTAAGGGCGGCCGTCTCAGGAGAGGGTAGAGCCCTTACAAGCGTGTGAGCGCTTTATCCCCCCTAGGGGGTGTTTCCCAACGCACCCTAACCTCTGGCGGGAAAGGATATAATGCCAATAACATTTTAGAAATTATCAGTTGTTATCGGGGGAAAACCACGCATCATCACACACCTCATTTAATTTCTCAGATTCAGGAAAACTACAGGTAGTTTTTCCTCACCGAACATAATACCCCTTTTTGGTGGTACTCGTATTATCAGAAATGTGTAAAACATTTTTCATTGCCTCAATCATGTAACGTGTGGCCCTACTGGAAGTCACATTTGTCTCTTCACCGTCGACACTGGAGTCAGTATCCGTGTCGGCGTCTATATCTGCCATCTGAGGTAACGGGCGCTTTAGAGCCCCTGACGGCCTATGAGACGTCTGGACAGGCACAAGCTGAGTAGCCGGCTGTCTCATGTCAACCACTGTCTTTTATACAGAGCTGACACTGTCACGTAATTTCTTCCAACAGTTCATCCACTCAGGTGTCGACCCCCTAGGGGGTGACATCACTATTACAGGCAATCTGCTCCGTCTCCACATCATTTTTCTCCTCATACATGTCGACACAAACGTACCGACATACAGCACACACACAGGGAATGCTCTGATAGAGGACAGGACCCCACTAGCCCTTTGGGGAGACAGAGGGAGAGTTTGCCAGCACACACCAGAGCGCTATATATATATATACAGGGATAACCTTATATAAGTGTTTTTCCCCTTATAGCTGCTGTATCTTTAATACTGCGCGTAATTAGTGCCCCCCCTCTCTTTTTTAACCCTTTCTGTAGTGTAGTAACTGCAGGGGAGAGACAGGGAGCTTCCCTCCAACGGAGTTGTGAGGGAAAATGGCGCCAGTGTGCTGAGGAGATAAGGCCGCCGATAAGGGGGCGGAGCCTATCTCCCGTTTTTCTATGTATTCTGGCAGGGGTTAAATGCATCCATATAGCCCAGGAGCTATATGTGATGCATTTTTTGCCATCCAAGGTGTTTTTTATTGCGTCTCAGGGCGCCCCCCCCCCAGCGCCCTGCACCCTCAGTGACCGGAGTGTGAAGTGTGCTGAGAGCAATGGCGCACAGCTGCAGTGCTGTGCGCTACCTTGTTGAAGACAGACGTCTTCTGCCGCCGATTTTCCGGACCTCTTCTGCCTTCTGGCTCTGTAAGGGGGCCGGCGGCGCGGCTCTGGGACCCATCCAGGCTGGGCCTGTGATCGTCCCTCTGGAGCTAATGTCCAGTAGCCTAAGAAGCCCAATCCACT
>NC_086444.1:234204071-234209071 GCF_028390025.1 Pseudophryne corroboree
TATGTTACAAAAATTCTTACAGAGGGGTTATAAGCTTTGTGACTTGCAGAGAGCCAAGTCCAGGGCTCTAGCAGTACCTCTGAGTGATTTGTTAATTTCAAAAGTAAAAAATCAGGCCACCAATGGACACATGTGGTGTAATCGATACACACACGAGTGTAGAGATCCACAAAAATGCAAAAAAGTTGTGGCCATTGGTGCAATCAGCTAAATATTTGGGTGTATTACACCAGAAATCATTAATGACATGTTACCGGAGAGGTAAAAATTGGAGGGACTATATAGTGCGGAATGATGTGTCCACAGTGGGCAAGAAAATGAGCAGTGGTTTCTTGGGTAAACCAATCAACGGCTGCTTTAAATTCCCGAATTGTACCACTTGTGGATTTCTGCAGACAAGTCAGTTTTTCCATCATCCATATAGGGGTGTTAAATACACTATTCGACATAGACTGACAAGTACTAGTAGGTACGTAGTGTATGTTATCACCTGCCCATGTTCTAAAATGTACATAGGCAAAACAGAAGTGACGTTCCGTGAACATATGGCTCAACATCGTACTGCTATAAGAGCTGCTTTAAACACGGGGAGAGTATTAAGCCGGTTGCAAGGCATTTCAGTGAGGCTAAACATAACTTCTCCTCATTAAGGTATCGCATAATAGATCATGTGCCACCTCTTGTAAGGGGTGGGGACAGATCTGTACGACTTCTACAAAAGGAATGTGAATGGATAATTAGGCTGGATTCTTTAGCACCCCGTGGTTTAAATTAGGGAAACCAATCCCGGTCCATTTTTTCAATCCCGGGTATCGGGATTGAAAAATGGCCAATCTCGGGATTCCCGGGAATGGCTTTCAACTATGTGGCCGCCCCCTCGCCCCGCACAGATAACTCACCATATACCAGGACGGGCGGTGAGGAACATCCTCTGCTCTCTCCTGGCGGCTCCCAGCAGCGTATGATGACGCAGCGTGACCTCTCACGCTGCGCTGGGGAGCCGGAAGTAGAAAGCCGGGCAGCGTCTGAGCGTTCTGTGGATGCTCAACACTGATCCCTCAATCCCCAGGATTGGAACTTCCAATCCCGGGGTTGCATCCTAGCCGTTTTTGGCCCTAAATCCCAGGATCCCGGGATTGGCTATGCAAGTATTTGAGTTATAGTTAGGTTCAAATACCTTATAGATGCGTGGTTCTATATATTAGATATGAGGTATAAAATGTGGTAGCACTGCCAGTAATTTGGATATGGTAGTCTACAGTTGTTCATTTTTTTAATTCGATCCTGTCCACGCATAATATGAAGGCTGTATATGGTTATGAATTAACAATGTAGCTATACCATTAGTATATTGTAATCTATATTGTATGCCTAATAATCTTCATTATTGTGCTGTTCTTGTGCTAGTATTGTTTTTAAATGTCTTTGATTGTATGTGTCACCTAGGTGTGTTGTTTATCTGGTTACCATGGGGCCCGCCGTCACATCCGAGTTGGTTTGAGCAGTGACCGGATGCATAAGCAGGGCGTGTACCACTGGCAGCGGGTGTCTATAAAATTGGTAAGTGTGACATTTTTTATTTTGTGAGGCTTGATAAAAGAGCTATGAGGCGCTCAAATGTTATTTAGGATTAGGAAAATTGTGTCAGTGTTCAAATATATATGGACCTGACTAAGTTTAATCAGTGTGCAAGTCAAGCTAAAGTAGCACCTAACGCCCCAGTTCTACTAATCTGCTGGTTCCTTAGCATGCAGCTCCTACAGTTCTATAATACACCAGCAGCAAATCCAATTTGTTCACAAATTCTCAGCACAGCAGAAGGAACATTCAGTAGCCATAAACTTTGGAGTGCAGTTCCATCTCACCCCCTGCCATGACAAGGTCATAAAGCCTCGGTTTTTGGGGCAGAGTAGTGTGAAACACAACAGAACTGTTACAAGTTAGTAAAATGTTAGTGGTAGTTGCACCTTTAAGTAGAATATCCAACTAATGTGTAAGCAAGTTGCATTGTATAATAGTATGTGTTAGAAGAGGAATGTTATACATACAAAGTGAAACATTTTTGTAGCATAGAGGGTGCATGAGGAGTACAGGCACTCCTCCCTCCTACATGCCAGGCTGCTTGAGAGCATTTCAGTACTGTTATTATTATCCTTTATTTATATGGCGCCACAAGGGATCCGCAGCGCCCATTACACAGTACATAATCAAATGAGCAAAGATAATAGGACTTAAAGTTCAAGACCATATAGGACAAGTATAGAAAACCAGGGTTTAGATGCCATCAAAGGGAGTATGGAGTATAAGATAGTGTAAGTAAGAAAAGGAAAGGCACATGAGGAAAGAAGGCCCAGCTCTTCTGAGTTTACAACCTAAAAACCAAGCCCCACAAGAGAGACTGAAGGGGACCAACAAAGAAGAGGAAAAGGACAACTTGCTCTGTAAACATCAAATTTTTCAAAAATCAAAAACACAAAAAGGATGGGCACCCTAATTAACTTAAAGTATAAAAAGTCTCTTTTCTTCATGGTGAACATATTGGGGGCACATCCTAAAGCTGGATCTAAGGTTGGGTACTCCCGATGGAAGCAATGCAAAGCATCTTCCTTACAAAATGGGAATCTGTGCTTGCAAACACATGGTACCTGTAGAGCTGGGAGAATTATAAACAAATGACCATGTGGAAGACAACGCATCTCAGCCACAGCTCTATGCCACACAGCCCAGGAGGCACTCGCCACCTAATGTAGCACGCACTGAGAATTTCAAGAACAGCTGCCAAGTACCTCTTTAAGCCTGACAAGCAGTGGAAATAGACTGCTTGGTGGATTGCTAACCCAATGTCAGAGCTCCATAGAGGACTGAGAGATCTTCTGTCTTGCGGACATCACATCCTCCAAACACGAGCCTGCAAAGCCCTATCTACCTTAATGGCAGCTTCTATGCATGATATGTTACCATCCTAAATTAACCCACCATAGTATGGACTGGGTTCAGTATGAACTATCGGCGTCCGTCAGTATACAGACATCCTGGCCTCCAATATGCCGGAAGCGGGGTTAGCGCTAGAAAGCCCCTTGTGGGTTTGCTGCGTTCGGCACGCTGTGGGCTCGTTGCACTCACCACAGGTTACATTCTCTCTGTCGTGATTCTGGTGTCGGCATTGTGACCGCAAGGATCCAGACTAGCGGTATTTTAACTGCTTCCGCATGGACTCTACCCCGTGGGATTACTCACACATGTGGACTGGGTAAATGGGTGCAAATGCACGAACACTAGGAGAGAAAGACTGTACTGTTTCCTAACAGGTTAACCACAAAGTTACACCACTGAGCCTTATTTAAACTATTCTGAATGCGCTTTTCTTGTGTTTATTATTTTGAGAACAGAGCTAGAAGCCGATTGGTGTGAAAAAGCTTTGTATCCTGTTTACAGTGCTGGCCTGAGAGTCTCTCCTCATCACCAAATGATACAAAACAATATAAAAAATATACTGGTAGGTTAATTGCCTCCCAACAAAATTAACCCTAGCGTGAATGTGTGTGCGTGTACATGTGATAGGGAATATAGATTGTAAGCTCCACTGGGGCAGAGACAGATGTGAATGGGCAAAATATTCTCTGTAAAGCGCTGCGGAATATGGGGGTCATTCAGAGTTGATCGCTCGCTGCCGATTTTTGCAGCGCAGCGATCAGGTAAAAAAGCGTAATATAAAGATAAAAATTTACATATTTATTAAAATTTTGATATTTTTAGATTCTCTCTTTATTAGTAAGAGAAAAAAACATAATTTTTCCTATTAGGTTCAACTCCATATTTTAATGCTTCTAGATCTGTTTATTCGCTTATGGTTTATAACAAACAGAAAATGCCTTTGGGATTTACAGATCCCAAGTGAGCAATATTATGGAAAATGTTTGAGCCTTACAATGAACAACAATAGGCAGCTCTGTCATTACAGAGTTATGTCATGCTTAGCTGGCAATAGTAGGTGAAGAGCAAACCTATTCTTTACAGTCAGATTAGAAAGTGGTGATGAACTAGAAGTGAAAGAACATGTATACACGCCACAGGTGTACAGTATATAACAAACAGAAAAAATATAAGAAAGAACACTCTATGGACGAGATTCAATTGCTTTCTCGACGGCAGCCAGTAGATGCCAACCAACGAAGCTATTCAATTGCTGCTCCTTTCGGCCGTGATCGCTGCCGGTGCCTGTATTTCAACACGCACTCCCCTTCCCCGGGAAGGCAGGCTGAAATGAGCGAAAAGTGACCAGTTTGAGCGCACAGACTAGACTTTTTGCATTGCACCCATTACTTTTGTTGGGTTTAGCTGCTTTATGTGGCTAAACCAGACACTAATGGGTACGACAAGCGCGATAAAAAGACACAATTGAAAATCCCCCCCCACCAAACTACCGTCACTTTAGATGGGAGATTGGAAGCGAAAAACAAAATATTGCCCTATATATGCATCAGAGCCATCATCCGGCATACCCATAGAAGGGATAGAGGAAACTTATCCATAACATGATTAGAGAGGACATCTTGCAATTTGGTAAATGTCTTACAGAATTTTCTTCTACCTTCTTATTCAAGGATCAACTATCGCTCTGCAGAAGTCTGCGGTACAATTTTTAGTACATTGTATATGGATTCCATTTACTGGTAGCAGACATTTATAATTTGCTTTTAGGGTGTGTAATTGCTGTTAAGTGGAAAAACGGTTGACATAAATAAGATACTGCTTATGCTAGTTTGTATCTTAAAAGGATTTTGAAAAAAACAATTCATACAGAGAACAATAAGTTTGCATTAGAAAAGAGTTACAGTTTATCCATTTAACGTGACCATGCGCATTTAAATTTAGTCACACATTTCCGGTTCATCTAATGTTTATAATTTACTATGAAATTTTTTTTAAGCTTACATTTGACTTGATAAACTGGTTTAAATAAACCGTTTTACGCAAGTGGTCCAGCTCTACCTTGTAAT